>NC_056748.1:786253850-786538850 GCF_019279795.1 Protopterus annectens | reverse complement strand
CAAGGCTAGCTTCGAAAGAAAAATTGCCATGGACTCCAAAGATAACCACAAGGCATTCTTTAGCTATGTCAAGAATCTAAGTTGCAATTCTCAGATCTGCTCGGAGTTAGTGCAGAATGGCACAAAATACACTGAGCTGATCTATATAGCCAACATCCTGGCAGACAGGTTCAGTGCAAACTTCACCCCCCTCTCACCCCCAAAAGGGCCCATAACTATACCAGAAGAATGGAGTGCCCCTGAAATCACAGACACTCAGGTTAAAACATCCCTCTTCAAAGCCAAAAACACAGCATCAATGGGACCGGACAGTGGCCCAGGCTGCATCCTACACAAGCTCAAAGATGAACTAACCCCTCACCTAAACATACTGTTTAAACTCAGCCTCTCCACAGGCTATGTGCTCACAGAGTGGTGCACAGCAACTGTTACTCCACTCCATAAAGGTGGAGCCACAACGGACCCTGGGAACTATCGCCCTATAAGCCTGACTAGCTTGGTCTGCAAAGCTATAGAGCTCATCATCATGGATCTCATTAAAAGAGACATTGGAAACCTCTAAACAGTGGACCCTACACAGTTCGGCTTTGTTAAGGGCAGATCATGCCTCCTAAACCTGGTGGACTTCTTTGAGACAGTTACCAAGGCTATAGATGAGGGAAAGGTGGTCTACACAGCCTACCTAGACCTTACAAAGGCCTTCGACACCATTTCCCACTCAGGTATTATAGACAAGCTCACCAGCCTGAACATAAACCCCTATGTCATGATATGGGTTGCCAACTGGCTCATGAACAGAACCCACATGGTAAGAGCTGCAGGAGCTAGGTCTGACTCTAAACCGGTTACAAGTGGAGTTCCCCAGGGTTCAGTCCTAGGACCCCTACGTTCGGCATATACTTCTCAGAGGTACAGGCAAGCACAGGAGGACTATGGCTGATCAAGTTCGCAGATGACTGCAAACTAGGGGCTATAATTGACTCTCTGGCTGACACAGACATCCTCCAAAAGGGTCTCACTGAGACAGATACCTGGTGTCAAAACCATGGCCTCAAGCTAAATGCCAAAACGTGCATAGTCATCTCCTTTGGAAAAAACAAAGTACCTACAAACTACCACATAGGTGGTAGCCCCCTAAATGCGGAAGACATAATAAGGGATCTGGGGACCCAAGTAGATAGTAACCTCTCCTTTGATAATCACATTGCCAAAGTGGTTAGAAAATCCTTCTATGTGGCCCACCTAATCACAAAAGGGTTTGCATCCAGATCGAAAAAGATCATTGGGCCCCTCTATGCATCACTCATAAGACCCATCATAGAGTACAATGCCCCATTTGGGATGTACCTTACAAGACACCTGCAACAACTGGAACGACCACAGAAGTACCTCACCAAGAGGATCACTAGCCTCAAGCAGATGCCCTATGCAGCTCGACTGAGAAACTCCAGCTGTACTCGGTTGCATACCGCCTACTCAGAGGTGATCTCTGCCTGACATACCAGGCCATGTCCAACCCAGAACTGATGGACATGCTCTACCTAAAGAAAACCATATCCCCTCGAGCCACATGCTCCAGGGATCTAAACCTCACCTCAATAATAAATAGGACATGCTGGAGGGATAGATTCCTGTCCCAGAGACTTCCCATGCTCTGGAACAAGATTCCAGTCTACATTAGGCAGAGCTCCTCACTAATCTTCTTCAAGAGAAACCTTGATCGGTGGAAGGGAAACAGAAAGTTTACCCCAGGGATCACTTCAATGGCTTTGCTGGACAGAGGCACAGGGAACTAATCTAAGGGGGCGGCGAAAACCAGCACATTCCGGCTAGGCTTATAAATGCCTTTGGGCAGATAGCCTAGTACCTATCTAAGAACCTATGTACATGTGTAAAATATACATATATATATATATATATATATATATATATATATATATATATATATATATATATATATATATATATATATATATATATTTGGTAATTACACTTAGTCGAAAATGATTCCAAGCATTTCACTTCACTGAAAGCTCACTTGGTCGAAGTTCATTTGGTAAAATGGAATATAGCCCCTGCCCCACTGCAGTGCAACCCTGGAGTGAGAATATTAACTAAGGGGGGGGGGTGGGGGGCACAGCCCCCCACATTATGCCAATAGTTTTTACTAAAGATATATATATATATATATATATATATATATATATATATATATCAATGCATTTCTAATGGATATACCTTCTTATAATAGTGAATACATTAAAATTATGTGGAGGGCTATGCCCCCCACACCCCACTTATTTAATATTCTCACTCCGGGGTTGCGTTGCAGTGGGGCAGGGGCTATATTCCATTTTCGACCAAATTAACTTCGACCAAGTGAGCTTTCGGTCACATGATCTTTCAGTGAAGTGCAATGCCTGGTATCATTTTCGTCTAAGTGTAATTCGACCAAATGTATGAAATCCTACATATATATATATATATATATATATATATATATATATATATATATATATATATATATATATGTGTGTGTGTGTGTGTGTGTGATATATACATATATATATGCTCTATATATGCTCTATATATATATATATATATATATATATATATATATATATATAATGTGGATATCCTACAGAAGGGCCTCGCTGAGACAGATGCCTGGTGTCAGAGCCATAGCCTCAAGCTCAATGCCAAAAAGTGCAGTGTCATCCCCTTTGGTAAAAACTATGTACCCATGAACTACCACATAGGCAGCAATCTACTTAACATCGAATGTGTGATAAGAAACCTTGGTATCCAGGTGGACTGTAGTCTCTCCTTTGATAGTCACATCACCACAGTAGTTAGGAGGTTCTTCTACATGGCACACCTCATCATAAAAGGGTTCTCATCCAGGAAAAAAGAGGTAATTGTTCCCCTCTACTCGACACTCATTAGACCCATTACAGAGTACAGTGCTCCTTTTGGAGTGTACCTCACAAGACATCTGCAGCAGCTGGAAAGGCCACAGAAGTACCTCACAAAGAGGATTACTGGCCTCAAACAAATTCCCTACACTGACTGCCTCAAAAAACTCCAGCTTTACTCTGTAGCATATCACCTACTCTGAGGTTATGTCTCTCTAACATATAAAGCTATGTCAAACCCAGAGCTGTTGGGCATGCTACACCTAAAGAAATTGCAATCCCTCCAAGCTACACGCTCTAGGGACCTAAACCTTGTCACCACAATAAACAGGACATGCTGGAGGGATAGATTCCTGTACCAGAGACTTCCCATACTCTGGAACAGGCTACCCATCTATGTCAAGCAAATTTCTTTATTAGCACTCTTCAAGAAAAATCTTGATGAGTGGATGGGAAATAGGAAATACACCCCGGGGATCACTTCTGTGTCTCTCCTTGACAGTGGCACAGGAAAATAACTTTCTTGGGTGGCGTAAGCCAGGAACCTTGTTGGCTAGGCTTATGTAGGCCCTTAGGCCGATAGCCTAGTACCTACCTATGAACCTATGAACCTCTCTCTCTCTCTATTTATATATATATATATATATATATATATATATATATATATATATATATGTGGTATAAAATCCTGAAAGCCCAAAATCCTGAAGACCAAAATCCTGAGACCAAAATCTCGAAAGTTCAATATACTGAAAACTCAAAATACTGAAAACACAGAGGATACCAACACTTACTATATTCCAGCACAAGTACATACAGAAACAAATAAAACACAAACCATATTACTCTTCTCCAATTATACTCCCCCCCCACCCCACACCCTCTGTTACTTAAATATATCAACTCCAAGATTGCACTTAGTGTAGTGAAGTGCAATCTCTGAGTCTTCAGGATTTTGGGCTTTCAGGATTCTTTAGTGCTCATATATATATATATATATATATATATATATATATATATATATATATATATATATATATATATATATCTTTGTGCGTGTGTGCGTGTCATGTATATTTAACCTTAACAAATGACTTTTTCTAAACAAGAAACAAAACAAACAAAAAAAAAAAACAAGAGAAAGGGAAAGAATAAGTAAAACTACATCATTGTTCAGTCATATAATATTTTGCTTCCTTACAAGGAATATTCATCAGTTGGATCTTGTGTACTTCTGAAGAGAGGTGGGTTGTATAATTAAATACTACATATAATGCTGGATAATGTCAGTATATAATTTTGGGAGTTTAGAGTTGCCAAGCATACAGACTGGTCTGAGTCTAGGTGCATTAAAAATAATGTAGTGTGTATGCCATTGCCTACAGTAAAAGTAAGGTGCATTTTTGGGACAGTTGCAGTATTTTGTTGTGATGTGTACCCAGAAGAGCATGTTATGTCATTCAGCATATTATGTCATATTGCTTATGCAACACATATAAGTCCATGCCTTGGTTGTCTACAGTGATAGCTATGTATATAACTCTACAGTTAACTGCATAAGCAGAACCTGTCAGAGTGCACTTTCAGATCAAGTTATGCTATTTTTTTTTAATCACACTGAAAGCAAAGTAGCTTCCATCTGTCTGTATAAGTGGAATATACCATGCAGCCTAACTTCATTTGCCTGAAAGTTACTACAAGTATGTACTAGTCAAGGCACCTCCATATCTGTCTGATCCAACTCATCTTATGAAAATGATTCCAGAATTACATAAAGCAGACACATATTCCATGTTTAAATCTGTAGCATTGGCTTCATATATAAGAAGCCAGTTTTAAACACTGAATGTCTTTTCACCAGTACTTAAAATATGATCTGGCATTCAGAAAAAAAATATTCATGTTGCAATACACACACTTTATGCAATGAGCATCCATGCACTGGATGTGGACATTTTAGAGACATCTGAGCATGAAGACGGAGCCCTGAGAAATTCTGTGGCCTACTTAATATGTTAATGGTGGTGTCATTTATTTATTTACATTTGTTTGCCGTGAAGGTCTGACTGGACACAGGTCCTTTTTCAGTGGAGGCCCGGGAAGAAAAGCTCCACAGAACAATAAATGAGCAGCAGAGTACAAGAGCAATTGAATATACATACACTAGCAAAAAAAGAAAAAAAAAATACATACAGGAGACAAACATTAGATGTACATACAATAAGAGATACAGTAATGCACAGATATAGCAATATCTTTCTTAAGGCCAGGAATCAAGGTAGGCTGTATGTACATATATTATTAAGCTGAACCAGATGCTTTTCTTAACTAATAAACATCAGTCTTATTTACAAATATTGTAATAAATTCAAAAAGATAATGTTTAGGTGGCGTGAGGAAGGGGGCTAGGGGAGGGGGAGAGGAAAGGGAGGAAAGTAGGAGGGTTGCTAGTAATGAGCAACACTGTGAAAATAAGGGCATCCATGGATGCAAAGGAGAATAAACATACCTCTCAACCTCTTATCACAAGAAATCTGGGCAAATCCTAAAATAATGAGGGAACAAAGGCCCAAAACTAGGGACAGATTTTATATATTGCTCTTATAAACTTAGAAAGTTGTTAAAATAACATGATTGTTATTAGCAAGCATTTTTTGAAGAAAGTTCTGAAATTTCAGTCCTCAGTGATTTGCCAGAAAACACAAATTTTACGAAGAACTGACAGAAAATATAAGGCAAAAATTTGAACATTCTACAAATATCTGGAGAGTTGAGAGGTTTGGGGGTAACCATATGGCAGTGCGATGTATACATGGATACATACATACATACAAACCACAGCTAGAGGTATAAGCTCCAGAGTTAATGACAGCAAAACTACTAGCATAATTAGACAAGCACGTATTTACTACATAATTCCTGTGCCAGTTTTAGCAGCCTAACACCAGCATGCCACTCTAGCAGTTTGGGGGCTATGCTGTTTTGGAAGAACAAAGGGTCATGTTAACAAGATGTTATATGGTGCAAGAAATGTGCTAAGTAAGTCAACAGCATGACATCAAGAGGGTTGCAATTGTTTTCTAAAATGTGACCTGCTGAATGGCCATTGTCTATTTACACAGTTTGATTTTGTTTGAAATGAGGTCTGACACATTTTCTGTGGAGTAATGACCAGTAGTTTCATCAACAGTCCATTGGTCATTGTTCTCAAAACATTTGGTTTCCTTGTGATCATGAATGGAACCTCACTTTAACATGAGCACTAACTTATTCCAGAGGACTCAGGCCCAGCTATCATTGCTGCTTGTATGAATGTGATTTAGTTCCTCTTGGCTTTCTTCATAAGGGCATGAATTTATTTCTAATGATGTGAAAATATGCAATTCAAAGATAGGGTAGTTTGTTTGGTTAAGACTATGTCTCAGTCACTTATACAACTTCTGATAGCTAACATTAGTCACTTGAGGCCGTTACCTTTATACCCTCATAATCTTGACATATGCCTGAGTCAAGAACCAAAATGCTCTATTGAAATTGGTAACTTCCTCCAATATCAACAGTATGTTAGAAGGGATACCAGTTATCAGGTGAGAGTTCTAGGTCAAAATCCTGTCAAGTCAAGTACATAAGATACTTACATGTGAGGTGTATTTAAAGTGATTTAACACAGGGGCGGAGTTCTCCATACAATCCATACTATGGAATAAACTCAGCGCATTGGACATGACTTCTATATGTGCTGGGTACTGGGAGGGGTTCAAATCATTCCCTACTGAAATATAGTTTGCCTGACAGTTTTAATACACTTTATGCAAGGATTATGAACTGAAGGCATTTCCTGAACTAAGTTATCAGGGGATGGTTTTCTTGTACCTTTACTTAATTCATGCTGAACTCATGTAATAAAATGATCTCAAAGACAGTGTTGCTATTAACTAGTTGATGATAGATGCCAGCAGCAATTTTACTGGTTTAGTCTTCTGAATACATAATGCACATCACATTTTTCCTCACAGACTGTAGCATAAGGGTGACTAGGTGATTTTTCTGTCTTTGTACATCAGCGATTAACTTGCACTAAAATCCCTTGCATCTCTCCTCTTGTCTCACACACTGTAGTTTTATGACAACCCATGCTGGACATAAGCAATGTTTTAGTCTTACTGAGGATATTCTGTACCATGCTAATCAGATTTGGAACTAAGATACTTTGCTTCTTAGGCTTCTAATGTTGAAATGAGTACTCTTTAGTCCTCTGTTATGGACATTAGTAGCACAATGGACATATTAGGTGGCTCACATATTTGAAAAAGACCCTGAGTTACCTGAGTATGTTGGAGATAAGTTAGTGCTAAGCAACAGTGGAAGTTGTAGGTAGCCAGGTGAGCTGTAACTCAAGAATAAAAGAACAGCAGGTTTAAACAAAATAAAGGTAAGTTAAAGTAAAGGGAGGTTTAGGTTATAGTGACAGGGAGGACACTACCACCAACAGAAGGCCAACAAGCAGTAGTCACTGTCCAGAAAAGTTACTGTAACACTTAGGTTCATAGGCAAGTACTAGGTAATCAGTCTGCAGATCATTTCAAGCCTAGCTAAAAAAAAAAAAAAACATATTCAAAAGTTTATTCTAGCCTCATGGAGGGTAAGACAGGATAGACCTGGGGAGAATTTGAGCCTGCCCATCCAAATATCAAGTTTTACCTTGAAGGTGGCAATGGTGCTACTCTGCTTGACATGTAGTGGAAGTTTGTTCCAGAGATGAGGGATACACTAGGATATGAATCTGTCATACTAATGTATCTTATTTATCTGATGATAAAGGCTCAGTTTCTTTAATCATGTATTTAATGTACCTTTACTTCTGTGAAGCAATATGAGATCAAATAGGTTTGGATCTTTCATAGCTCAAAAGGCTAGGCACAAATCTCCATGAAGCAGTCTGTAAGTGAATGAGTACAGAGAAAGGATTGCCATTCTCTCCTGATAAGATGTTTTTGAGGTTACTGAACATTTCAATTATGACCTCTCAGGTCTCTCAAGTTGTATGATACATTTCAACAAATACATGTTAAATAAATAAGGTATTTCAAAAGATACAAATAAAGGTGAATTAAGAATTCTCAGGATATTCTGGAGATGCCTTTGGAAATTGGATAAACCAGATAAAAGCTTTTCTGTGCTACTGTGGAGTTATGGTCAAATAATTATCAGAAAGAGTGCCTAGATCCCTTACAACAGTGTCTAATTGGAGGGGAGTATCTGTGATATGGTAAATGAAACTGTTCTGTTTACCAAAATCTACTATGCAACTTTTTTACATTTAAGTTGAGACCATTGTCTCAGAGGCGATCTCTGCCTAACATACAAAGCTATGTCAAACCCAAAGCTGTTGGACATGCTCCACTTAAAGAAATCCCAATCCCTCTGAGCTACATGCTCTAGGGATCTAAACCTTGTCACTGCAATAAGCAGAACATGCTGGAGGGATAGATTCCTGTCCCAGAGACTTCCCATACTCTGGAACAAACTACCTATCTATATCAAACAAAGCTCCTCATTAGCACTCTTCAAGAAAAATCTTGATGATTGGATGGGAAATAGGAAATTCACCCCGGGGATCACCTCTGTGGCTCTGCTTGACAGGACCACAGGAAAATAATCTTCTTGGGTGGCGAAAGCCAGGGTACCTTTTTGGCTAGGCTTATATAGGCCCTAGAGCCAATAGCCTAGTACCTACCTATGAACCTATTGTCTTTCCCTAATTATTGAGAAGGTCTAACTCATGTTGGTGCAATTTTGAGTCAGCTGAAGATCAGTTTAACAACACCCAATTTACAGTCATCTGTAAATGTAGTTAGCCATAGGTCAGGAGTGTTGGTCTGAAAGTTTGAGAAATTTATGGCAATTTGGAGAGGGCCCAAAACTAAACCCTATAGTGCACCACTGGTAAAATTTTTGTTTCAGAAGTGGTACCCAACTCTATCCACATGGATTGTGCCAGCCAAACAGTTTGCTATGCACTGCACAATATACAGAATTCTATTTATATTCACAAGCCTGTCAGTAATACCTTTGTGGGGAATTGTGTAAAAGGGCTTGGTCAAGTCAAACTATGCTGCATGCACTGCATAGTTACTATCATACCTCCCAACTGTCCCGAATTACTCGGTTTTTACCAAGTTTTGGGGTCCCAGTAATGGGGTGCCACGATTCCCAAGTGGCACCCCTTCATTTCCGATTTTTTTGAATTAGTTTTTTTCACTTTATTTTTATTTTTCGCGCTTTGAGCTGACGTCATCGCGTGCGCAATGACATCAGCTTGTCAGGGCTACCAGCCTACTGGAATCAAGATTGCGATGTATTTGCAGGTAGTTTGCGAGCGGGAAGGATTTTATTTATGTTGAAACGCTTTACAAGCAGTTATGGTGAAACGGATCCCCTTCACTTCACCGACACACAAATCACCGACACCAAAAGACCGACAACACAGATGACCGACAAGGTGAGAACCCGACGGACTCGGTAAGTGTGCGATAGAGTGAGGGATTTAGTGTTAGGGAGCGGACAGGTAAGTGTGCGATAGTGAGGGACTGTAGTTTTAGGGGCGGGTTAAGTGAGTTAGGGTTAGTGGTAAGTGTGCGATAGTGACGGACTATGTGTTTAAGGGTGGGTTAAGTGAGTTAGGGTTAGGGTGCGGTAGGGTGTGTGCGATAGTGACGGACTGTAGGTTTAGGGGTGGGTTACGTGAGTTAGGGTTAGGGTGCGGGTAGGGTAAGTGTGCGGTTGTGTCGGACCTTAGGGTTAGGGTTTGGGTTAAGGTTAGTGCATGTATGGTTGTGTGTATTGTCGGTATTGTGTGTTGTCGGTCTTTTGGTGTCGGTGATTTGTGTGTCGGCGTTGTGTGTGTCGGTGAAGTGAAGGGGATCCGGTGAAACGGCATGGATTTAGCAGTTATGGTCAAACGGCATGGATTTATTTTTTTTATTTAGAAGGCTGGACGAACTGTCTGCAAGGAGTGGTAAGGAGCTATCACTCAAGTTAATTTAGGAAAGGTTTTGTCACACTGATTGCATTTACTTTCTGTTCACTTTGTAGTTAATTGCCTGGGGAAGAAGCCTATCTGTAGACTGTATCTCTACTCATTGCTGTTTGCTGCCTTATTTATTAAATGCGATTTATTTGATGCCTAGTGTTCAGCTCAGTCACCATGGCTTCTGACTTCCTGTAGAATGCAGCTGAAATTGTTCAGATATTATTAGCTGCGTAGGAGGATTCAAGTGTGTGTGTCTGATTCTGTATATGAACAGTGTTTGGCTATATAATTTATCAAATTCATAGCTTTTCTTAAGAGAAGTGACTAAAATATCAGCAGTATCAATTAACTTCTCAAAGTGAAATGGTTTAAAAAGAATATTGTAATTTCATTATATTTTATTCATATCAGCAGCTTTGATTAACTTGTGTTTTTAATGTTTTAACATTGTAAACACAGCTCTTTTTTGTTGCATTGAAACAGTACTTTTAAAGTAACTTCAGACAAAATATTGGAAGCTACCGCTTCTAGTTTAAAATCAACAGTTCTGTTAATTCTAAGCTTTTCCTGCTAGCATTTGGACTTGTATTTTTGTATTAATACTTCAGAGGCATTTTCTGACTTTATATAAATCAGCCCTTTTCCTTTCAAAACCAACAGCAAATATTATTTTCATATTTTCTCATACTCCTTAACAGCAAACATTTTTTTCAAGAAACGTTTTTTCCAGTCTTAAAAACTGACCTTTTCTGCCACATATTTTCCAAAATGAATTATAAAGCAGGATCATTTTTATCTTGTGTGTATCTTAATATATTAAACAGAGTTTGGATTTTAATTGAGCATTATTCTGGTTTCTGTTCTCAATTTCTGGCATAGTGAATGTAGTATTGTTTGTTTATTCATTTATTGCTTTTATTGACTGAAAAAGTTCAAATGGGTGGAAAACTCCTTTTTAGCGGAGATCCAGGGAGAAAACTTTCACAAGAGACAGAGAAAATAATATACATACAGAGTGTGATGAATCAATTGAATATACAATAATTGTCCGTTTTTTTGTGCTAAGAGTTGAGAGCTATGGTGAGAAGTGAGAACTGAATTTGTATTCCCACATTATTGGCTTTGTCCAGGTTTTTTGTGCTAACAGGTTGAGAGCTATTGTAAGAAGTGAGAAATGAATTCACTAAATGATAGCCATTAAGTTTCAGTCTTCCTACTTTTCAGGAAGCTGCTGATTTGGTATAGTGGTATGTTCTGACCCTAGTGCATAGGGTATTGTCCTGGGTTCAAAACTTGTCAGTGAAATGCATGGTGGTAACAAAACATTTTATTCTAGCAACTTTACAAAATTATACAAGCAATGTTTAAAATGTGTCCCTGTTTTTTTGACCTTTTGCCCCCCCCCCAAAAAAATGAAATTGAAAATAAGTGTGAAACGCTGTGCAAGATGCCTATGGCTTACACTACTGTCATTTTATTTATAGTGTGGGTATGGAAGTAGACTTTTATGATGGAAATGTTCTGAATTGGGCAGTTTTTTCATTATTGGTTCATGCGTTTTGTTTCATTGCCTACAGTATAGCCTACTGGAAAAATGTTCAAACAATAAATTTAAAATGCGCTCTAACAAGTGTGTTGTATAATACAACTTGTATTATACAAGGAATATAATTTAATAGTCAGGAAGGTGTATCAAAGAAAAGAACACATGTATGTTTCTTGTTTTGTGTGCAAAGGGACAATGATTTGAAAACAGCCCAAAGGTAATCTTTATCCACCACTGACCAGATGCATTTTCTTTGGATGTGGTGTGAGTTTCAATGCTGTTTCAATTAATATGAGTTCCAAGGGCAGAGACGTTTTAATGCCAAGCCTGTTTTCATTGTGAGATATTTTTGCTTTGTTTACCAGATGTCTGTTAGTGTTTCTGCATTGTTGTGCTGTAAAATGTAAAAATAAAATCCAAATCATTGTAGAAGTAATGCAGTATGCATACATTAGTGTTTATGGTAAATGGGGTGAAATAGCCAGGTAATGGGACATTGGGATGGCTGCAGGGGGACTCTGGTGCCATATTTTGATTGTCTGTTCTTCAGTTTGCGTTTGAAAGCTGATACCCCACAATTCCATTGGAGTGGGTGGGGCTATGCAGGTATGTATGCAAATTAGATGTTAATCAGCATACATATTTGTACCTATTTTTCATGGGCCTTGCCCAGATTTGTGATGTTTCCAGGTTGAGAGGTATGGTTACTATTCATTCACTGATTCAGTTAGTTTTTCAAAGAAGTTAATGAAGTTAAAGAGGCAGGATATTCCTTTGACAAAGCCAAACTAATGAAGGTCCATGGTTAAGTGATTCTCAATGTCTAGATTAATGAGGTCTGACATAATGCATTCCATTGAGACTAATGGGTTTAGAGTTACCAGGGTCTGTGGTTTGGCCACCCTTGTATAATGGCATTACACTGGCTGTTTTCAGGCTTCTGGAATGTAACCAGTGGAGAGGTTTAAATTAAATAGATTAAATAGGGGCTCACAACGGCTATATTTGGCACTGATAATCATGCAGCTTGCTATGTTATCAGGGCCCATGGATAAAGTGTTCTTAGTTTTGAGAGGGCTGAAAACTTGTTTCATAGTAATTAAAGGGGATGGGTGGGATTGTGGAACCTGTGGGATAGATACAACAGTAGGTGGTATAAAATTTGCACTAAATTTGTAAGCTAGGATATTGGCTGCTTCTTTTGGGTCAGAGAGTGCAGCATTTTTGCAGGCTAGCTCCAAACATTGTTGCACATTATTTCTTATCATTCTAACATAATTAACAAAAGATTTGCAGTTATTGTTGGTTTTAGTGGCTATTTGAAACTCATACTCAGCTTTCATCTTCCTAATGTTTCCCTTAGCTTCTTTGTTAGTTTGTTCTAGCATGCTGTTAAGGTAAGTAGAATGGGACATCTTATAAGGATCAAGCAATTTCTTTCTCTTGTTATATAATTTAATTATATGGGTATTCCATCACAGTTTTTTTAAATAATTTCTCATTATATTTGAGGCAGATAGGGACTACCTATAGAAATATGTGTCAGTGTCATTTTTAGTGACTCACCAGGTAGCATACATGCATTTGATGCTGGAAAAATCAGAAGTCTGCATGTTGTATTCCCTTACCATGTTCTTTGATTAATTTACACGCTGAAACGTAGTGCAGTGAAGGGAAATACCACATTCTTGATTTACCATCCTTGACATTATATGTTAAACCAGGGTCTATATTAGATTGTTGAAATGGCGATACAGTGAATGCTGTTTTGAGGACATATAATAACCAAAATGTTTAAACAGTGAAAGCTCAGGTCAGCGATTTTTCCTAAGGAAAAAAATCACTTGGCCTGAGCCATGACATTGCCCTTTACTCCACTGTAGTGTGATCTCAGAGTTTTTATATTTAGGTAGGAGGGGTTTGGGGGCGCAGCCCCCACTTTAAATTGTTTTAACTGGTGTGTTTTGATTGATTGGTCTACCGATTTTTTTTCCCTAGGGAAAAAATCTGTGACCTGGGGTTTTGCTATTTTATCATGTCGGTTTTTATATGTTGTTGAAACAGCATTCACTGTAATCCATTTTGACAATCTAATATAGAGCTGTTAAACCAAGATACCATCTGTTTGAGATGGTGTCAGCTGGTGGATGTAAAATATCTCATGGGGAATCCAAAAATAGAGACAACCTTATTAAGTTTCTTATGTTTGTATTTCTTATAAAAATAGTTTTAAAACTCAAAATATAAATGTGACAACCCTGCACTAGCCCAGTAATCAAGGAGCCTCAGTCCTCATCACTGGCAACAGTGAGGGATGTGCACAATGGGAGGATGACAAGTACACACACAGTAAAGTACAATTTCCCTTAAGAGCACACACAGTCAGCATGGGGGGCTGGTTTCTCCCTCTTTCTCCAGATCCCCAATAAGACTGTCCACTGGCACAGCTATAGGGTTAAGATCTCAGCTGAAGGTTCAAGCCAAGATCTCCAGCACCCTCTCTGTCCAACCAGTGCTTTGTGTCCCTGCCCAAGTAGCTGACATACACACACACACTTTGAGATTCAATTTATATACTAACACACAGACACTCCTGGGGAAGGCTGGCACAGGTTTATTAGCTTTGCCCCCTTCTGCCCAGAGTATAAGGTAGTTATCACTGCCATCAACCGCTCTTTATCAGCTACGTAAGGCCCTTACAAAGGGTGACCAATCCTACTGTATAATGTTACTATTATTCAAATGATGTGTGACAAATCCTTGCAAGCTATTTAGGAGCAGCCTGTCCAAATACATATGCAAGAATTCTAAGAGCTTTACTATGTCTCACAGATATCAGCCACAAAGATAGATTTAAATATATTTAATAATAAATAATAAAAGAAGAAGACAATACTCAAACAACACAGTAACTGCAGAGTTCATAATAACAGGAAATATTTTAAAACAACATCGCAGGACAAATCAACACTCAAATAAATACAGAAAATATCTAAACTAATCTTTACATTATTCCTATCTATATCTAAAAGATACTATGCCCAAAATAACTTACTTACAGAGCAAGGCAAATTCAGATGAGTAGATGCTCTTGCTAGGTCCAAGACAAAACACAAAATGCAAAGTCTCTCTCTGAGAGAGTTTTTAAATTATTTTATTTATTTAACATTTGTTAACTGAGAAAGTCTGACTTGGAACGAAGCCAATTTTCAATGGAAGCCCAGGGAGAAATGCTCCAGACACATGTCTTTCTAACATGGGAGGAAACTGGAGCACCCAGAAGAAACCCACATGAATGCAGGGAAGACATGCAGACTCCACACAGAAGGGACCCCAGCCGAGAATTGAACTGGAAAACCTCTTGCTGTGAGGTTACAATGGTACCACTGTACCATTGATAAAAGGTCTAATATCAAACATTACTGCTGGGTCAGCTTGGATGACATCACTCTTTGTCACCTGCCTTCAGTTCCCAGGTTAACAGAAACTAACATCTCTGTGTTAAAAGTAAACATCCCTCAGATGTTTGCTGAGAACTGGAAGTCATACAACAATCAAACACTTTCACATTTTAGACCTAGTAATTACTTTTCTTCAAGACAATAGAAAAACCTCTTGCTCTAGACATTGTGTCTGCTTCACTGAAACTGAGAGATAACACAATCGTAAAACACTTAAATTTCAACTTATTTTCTTGTTTTGTAAGTTAACTCTGTATGTTCCAGCTTCTACTATTTAAACATGCATTTGCACAGGTATACAGTTTATATACATTTCTGTTCTTTTCAGTAGGGTATACTCTGGACATATCCTTGAAGCTCAGTACGGTACAAACCCTGTTCAAGACATGCTTCCACACCAGTAGTTTAATATACACATAACATATAGTTCTCTTACATTTATAAGACAAGCATATGAATCACTAATATTCATAAATGACATATGATTATTTACAAAATTCCAGATAGCTGGGCTGGCAGTGTCACAATAAACATAAAAAAGAAAATGTTTCAACAATAAACATATGAATTACAATAAATAATGTTTAAAAAAGGTTACCTTTCATTTCAGCTACTTACTGAAAATCAATATTCTTTTTCTTCTTCTGCTATCAATTCCCTTTTTTGTTCAGAATAATTCACTGCGTCACCATAATAAAATGTTCTGAATGTTTGCTATCATTATTACATCCTCTTTTTAACTTCTTATTTCATCAAGTCTCTATAATATATATTTTTAATTTAAATGTTGCATAATCGTGTCCTGAATCATTTTATTAATCATTACAAAAAAACACACTTTGTACATCTAATAAAGTTGGGGAAGTATGTGAACCAGTTTATTTCTCTCTTTAGCCAGCCAGAGATGGAAATGCAGGAGCATACAAAGTATAGAAGGCATAGGAAGGAACAAACTTGGCCCTACAACTCATGATCCCAATCTCTCTGAGGGCTATAGTTCCTCTACTTTGGAAAGAAAAACTTCATTAACATCCCAATAATGAAAAATTGTACATAAGTCCAATGAGGAGCAGAAATACCCTTGTTACAGTCATGACTCTCCCTCCCCAAGCACAACCACTAAAAAAAAAACAAAGTGTACTTGGAGGGAATGAAACTAGACCAAACATATCATGCATCATGACTGAAAAATTTCATACTAAGGAAGCTATATCTACATTTTTTATTATTCATAGAGTAAATGTTTGACATTTAAAATCTATACTGCATTAAAGGAAAAAAAGGAAAGGAAGAAATGGAAGATAAGCAACATCACAGACTAGGAAAATGAAATGGTACACAAGGAATATTGCAAGATAAAAGGGGAAATGAGAACTATCCAGTTTTAAACATGACATATCACACAGATGAATATTCTTAATACTGATCTTGGAGGTCCATCTTAATTATGCATTTATCAGCAAAACAATTCATCCAGTCTAGTCTTGGAAAGCCCATCAAAGAGGATCATTTACAGTGTTGTGATACTAGTCTCATTATTGCGTGTAACAACTTTGTTTTTAGAAAGGTGTCCGGATAAATCATAAGCCCCTAAAAGAAAAATTCAGGCAAAAGATCTATCTGCTTCAATATTATACTTTTGATAAGTTGCATAATTCTAAGCCCTCAGTCCTTAAACATTTATAATGAGTTCCTGAAAACATACAATCTAGAAGTTATGAAATGTTCTGATGTATGAATTGCAATATCACTTTTTGACATGCTCAATTGTTTTGTTATTTCAGAAGATAGTCATTTGTGCATGTCCTTAAAATAAACATATTTCTTCCATGTTTTTTTACAAGACCAGATCTTAGTGACGAGAAAGGTGACAGTGTAACATAAAATTTTTCAGGTGATGGGCAGTAACTTCTAAAGAAGCCAAGCACCACTCTTTTTGTAATACCGTCTTGTCATATACATCCTTTACACAAAAAAATGTTTAAAACCCTGAATAGAAGCACAAGAGAAGGTGGTGAATATCAGAAGATTATAGCTATGGACACTGGCAGGGCATTTGTGTAGAAAAGGAAGGGAGGGGGATATAGTATGAAAGCAAAAGAGAAATATAATAAGAAAAAATAAAGAGATCTGCAATCCCACAGAATGAGCTTTATTGCAAACTGCTTATCTGAATGGAGTTATAAGAGGATGTACAATAAACTGGAGTGAATACATTATGACCAAGGTTTGAAAATATGCACAAGATGCTTCTATGAAGAGAAAATTTTAAGGCACATTGCATACTCTGAAGAAGAGCTAAATTCTTTCATGTCAGATGTGAGACTGCAGGGATTCCTAAGTTTCGGGAGCAAATATGTTAAACTATGTCCAGTGTAGATGAATCTGGTTCAGAGGGGCAAGAAGGGATAATGTTAGCAGTCTAAGGATATAGTTTGACAACTGGTGGGCCAGTCAACTTACATGAATGAGAAGGAGCTCTGGATTTAATAATTAATTTGACCAGAAATAGTTTAGTTCTTATAGTGATTCATAGGTTCATAGGTTCATAGGTTCATACTAGGCTATCTGCCCTAGGGCATTTATAAGCCTAGCCATAGTGTGTTTGGCTTTCGCCACCCATTTTAAATTTATTTTGCTATGCCCTTTTTCGAGGTTAGTATACTGTGCCTCTGTCTAACAGTGACACAGAAGTGATACCCGGGGTAAACCTACGATCTCCCATCCACTCATCAAGATTCCTCTTTAAGAGAGTCAATGAGGGACTCTGCCTAACCTGGACTGGGGTTTTATTCCAGAGTGAAGGGAGCCTCAATCTGTCCCTCCAGCATGTCCTATTTATTTCAGTGCTGAGGTTCAAGTCCCTCGAGCACGCAGCTCGATGGGATTTGGATTTTTTGAGGTGCAGCATGTCCATTAATTCCGGGTTGGACATGGCTTTATACGTCAGGCACAGATCGCCTCTGAGCAGGTGGTATGCCACTGAGTAGAGCTGGAGTTTCTTTAACCGGGCAGCATATGGCATCTGTTTGAGCCCCTTGATCCTCTTGGTGAGGTACTTTTGGGGTCTTTCCAGTTGCTGCAGGTGTCTGGTAAGGTACATCCCAAAAGGGGCATTGTACTCAATTATGGGCCTGATGAGGGATGAGTAAAGAGGCACGATGACCTCCCCTGATCTAGATGTGAATCCCTTCATGATTAGGTGGGCTATATAAAATGTTTTTCTAACCACTTTGGCCACGTGGTTGTCAAATGAGAGATTGCTATCAACTTGGGTCCCCAGGTCCCTAATTACTTCTTCTGTACTTAATGGATTACCACCTATGTGGTAATTTGTGGGCACTTTGTTTTTGCCAAAGGGGGTGACTATACACTTTTTGGCATTTAGCTTGAGGCCATGGCTCTGGCACCAGTTGTCTGTTTCTATGAGGCCCTTTTGGAGGATGCTTGTGTCAGCTGGAGAGTCTATTTTGGCGCCCAGTTTGCAGTCATCTGTGAACTTGGTCAGCCACAGTCATTCCATGTTGGCCTGTACCTCCGAGAAATATATACCTAACAAGAGAGGTCCCAGGACTGAGCCTTGTGGGATGCCACTTGTAACTGGTTTGGAGTCTGACATGGCCCCAGCTATTCTAACCATGTGGGTACTGTCCTTGAGCCAGTTTGCAACCCATCTAGTGACATAGGGGTTTATATTTAAGCTGGTGAGCTTATCTATAATGCCCGAGTGGGGTATTGTATCAAAGGCTTTTGCGAGGTCCAGGTAGGCTGTGTGGACCACCTTCCCCTTGTCAATGGCCTTGGTGACTGTTTCAAAGAAATCAACCAGGTTCAAGAGGCAGGATCTGCCCTTAACAAAGCCGAACTGGGTAGGATCCAGTGTCTGCAGGTCCCCAATATATTTATTTATAAGGTCCATGATGATCATTTCCATAGCTTTGCAGACCAAGCTAGTGAGACTTATGGGGCAATGGTTTCCAGGATCCGTTGAGGCACCACCTTTGTGGAGAGGGACCACTTTTGCTGTACGCCACTCTTTGGGTACATATCCTGTAGTAAGGCTGAGATTGAACAGTAGTTTTAGGTTTGGGTTTAGCTCTTCTTGGAGTTCATGTAGGACGCAGCCCGGGACACCGTCTGGTCCCATTGATGCTGCGTTTCTTGCTTTGGAGAGGGCAGCTCTTACCTGAGCATCTGAGATGTCAGGGGGGCAGCACTCTGCTGGGATAGATATTAACCCTTTTCGTGGGGGGGGGAGAAGTTTGCGCTGAACCTGTCAGCTAGCATGTTGGCAATGTCTGTGGGTTCGGTGTATTTTTTGTCATTTTGGACTAATTCTGAGCATATCTGGGAACTCCCACCCAGGTTCCTAACATAACTAAAGAAAGCCTTGTGATTATCCTTAGTGTCCTGTGCAATTTTTCTCTCGAAGCTGGCCTTAGACGATTTTATGAGTGCCTGTAGTTTTTTGCTAATACTGATCAGAGATGCCTTCCCTTTTTGGGATTTTGCTCTATCATGTAGTAGCTTCCTCCTTCTATTGTATAGTTTGTTTATGGCTGGGGTCCACCAGACAGGACATCTGCCTTTGGAGGATTGGGTCTTGGTTTTATTTGGGATTGCATCATCCATGCATTCCTGAAGGTGTTCATAGAATGCGTTTATAAAGGATTTTGCGGTCTGGGCCATATTATCCACAGGCCCAGGGGCTTTGAGGGATTCCACCTTGGTTTTGAGGAGTGTGAAATTTGCTTTAGAGAAGTTTTTCACTGTGGTTTTCTGGGCATGGGGTGGGGTCGGGATGTGAATATCCAGTGAGATTAGTTTATGGTCTGATCTTACCAGTGAGGGAAACACTTCTGGTCTGGAGCATAGAGTCCCCATGTTGGTGATGATCAGGTCCAGTATGTTTTCCCCTCTTGTGGGAGTGGTAACAAGTTGTTCCATAGCATTTGAGTTTATAAATTCTAGGAACCTTTGGGATTAGAAACCATTTGTTTTTTGTCAGTACCTATAAGTGTTTCTTTCTTCATTGGGATGGTACAATGAAATGGCATATTACTGGCTGTGGTTTGTAATGGTAACTGTTTCTTTTTTGAGACCAATACAGTTAACATCAGTCCTTTTCTATTTGAGAAAGGGGTACTACTTTCCCAAGTGCAATCATCTCTTCTGAGGTTAGAAAATATGAGATTTTTTTTGTTTAGAAAAGAATTGTTTTGCCATTGGATTTAATATCATCACTATGGTACTGGAACTAAGATGTTGATCTAAACAGAAATCTAGGCATTTGATGCGTTTTGTAGTGTGCAATGACACTTGGTTGTCATTACTGTGGGACTGAAACCAGTTTCTGCTGGGATCCAAAAATATTTGCTTTAATAGATTAGTATCTAAAAGTAATGTGTTATATGCTGCAGGTGTAGTTCTAGCTTGCATTTTAATTGTTGCATGTGATGGTCTGGAGACTGGACTTATAAATTACCATATTATCTATGTATAGGATGATGAGCATTTGTATCAGGTTAACTGGTAGGCTGTTTATAAACAAGGAGAAGAGAACTGGAGAAAGCAGAGATAATTGGGGAAGCACCCCTATTTAGCAGGGCTGGAGATGAATTGGAGGACCAAATATGAACTGTAAAGTATCAATTGGAGAGGAAGCCCTAACTGCTTAGTGTCAGATGCCTTAGTCAGGGAGTGAGGTGACTGTGTGTGTGTATATGTATATAAATAAATAAATATATATATATATATATATATATATATATATATATATACATATATATATATACATATATATATATATATATATATATATATATATATATATCATCATCATCATCATCATCATCATCTGATTTTGGCTGTTCTCGTTAGGGGTCACCACAGCGGATCACCAGGTTCCATTTCTTCCTGTCCTCTGCATCCTGCTCTGTCACACCAACCACCTGCATGTCCTCTCTTACCACATCCATAAACCTTATCTTAGGCCTTCCGCTTTTCCTGTTACCTGGTAGCTCCATCCTTAGCATCTTTTTCCCAATATACTCAGCATCCCTCCTCAGCACATGTCCAAACCAACATAATCTTGCCTGTCTGGATTTGTCTCCAAACCTTCCAACCTGGACTGACCCTCTAATATACTTATTCCTAATCCTGTCCAACCTCGTCACACCCAGTGCAAATCTTAACATCTTTAACTCTGCCACATCCAGTAAAGACTCCTGCCTTTTTGTCAATGCCACTGTCTCCAACCCATATAACATAGCTGGTCTCACTACCCTCTTGTAGACCTTCCCTTTCACTCTTACAGGTACTCATGTGTCACAAATCACTCCTGACACTCTTCTCCACCCACTCCATCCTGCCTGTACTCTCTTCTTCACCTTTTTTCCACGCTCACCGTTACTCTGAACTATTGACTCCAAGTATTTAAACTCATCCACCTTCGCCACCTCTACTCCTTGCATCCTCACCATTTCTCTATCCTCTCTCTCATTCACACACATATATTCTGTCTTAGTCCTACTGACCTTCATTCCTCTTCTCTCTAGAGCATATCTCCATCTCTCCAGGGTCTCCTCCACCTGTTCACTACTCTCACTACAGATCACAATGTCATCTGCAAACATCATAGTCCACGAGGACTCCTGTCTGATCTCATCTGTCAACCTGTCCATCACCATTGCAAATAAGAAAGGGCTCAGAGCTGATCCTTGATGTAACCCCACCTCCACCTTAAACACATCTGTCACTCCCACCACAGACCTCACTGCTGTCACACTACCCTCGTACATATCCTGTACCACTCTTACATACTTCTCTGACACTCCTGACTTCCTCATACAATACCACAACTCCTCTCTAGGCACCCTGTCATATGCTTTCTCTAAGTCTACAAAAACACAATGCAACTCCTTCTGACATTCTCTATACTTCTCCATCAACACTCTCAAAGCAAACATTGCATCTGTAGTGCTCTTTCCTGGCATGAAACCATACTGCTGATCACTAATCATCACGTCCCTTCTTAACCTAGCTTCCACTACTCTTTTCCATAACTTCATGCTGTGACTGATCAATTTAATCCCTCTGTAGTTACTACAGTTCTGCACATCACCCTTATTCTTAAAAATCAGTACCAAAACACTTTTTCTCCATTCCTCAGGCATCCTCTCACTTTCTAAGATTTCATTAAACAATCTGGTTAAAAACTCCACTGCCATTTCACCTAAACACCTCCATGCTTCCACAGGTATGTCATCTGGACCAACAGCCTTAACATTCTTCATTCTCTTCATACCTATCCTTACTTCCTCCTTGCTAATCTATTGTACTTCATGATTCACTATCCCTACATCATCCAACCTTCTCTCCCTCTCATTCTCTTCATTCATCAACCCCTCAAAGTACTCTTTCCATCTGTTCAACACACTCTCCTCGCTTGTGAGTATGTTTCCTTCATTATCCTTTATCACCTTTACCTGCTGCACATCTTTCCTAGCTTGGTCCCTCTGTCTAGCCAATTGGTACAGGTCCTTTTCTCCCTCCTTAGTGTCCAACCTTTCATACAACTCTTCATATGCCTTATCCTTAGTCTTCGCCACCTCTCTCTTTGCCATGCACCTCATCTCCTTATACTCTTGTCTACTTTCTTCATCTCTCTGACAATCCCACTTCTTCTTTGCCAACCTCTTTGCCTGTATACTCTTCTGTACTTCCTCATTCCGCCACCATGTCTCCTTGTCGTCCTTCCTCTGTCCCGATGTGATACCAAGCACCTTTCTAACCGTCTCCCTTACTAGCTCTACTGTAATTACCCAGCTATTTGGTAACTCTTCACTGCTACCCAGTGCCTGTCTTAACTCATCCCTGAACTCCACCTCACAATTACCCTTTTTCAATTTCCACCATTTGATCCTTGGTGCTGCCCTCACACTCCTCCTCCTCTTCTTGATCACCAGCGTCATCCTACAAACCACCATCCTATGCTGCCTAACTACACTTTCTCCGGTCACCACCTTACAGTCTCCAATCTCCTTCAAACTGGCCCTCCTACATAAGATATAATCCACCTGTGTGCATCTTCCTTCACTCTTGTATGTTACCCTATGCTCCTCCCTCTTGTCAAAATACATATTCACCACAGCCATGTCCATCCTTTTCACAAAATCCACTACCATCTGACCTTCTGCATTCCTTTGTTTAACACCATACCTACCCATCACTTCCTCATCCCTCTGTTCCTTCACCAACATGCCCATTGAAATCTGCTCCAATCACCACTGTCTCACCCTTGGGTACAGTCATCACCACTTCATCAATTCACTCCAAACTTTTCTTTCTCATCCATTGCACACCCAACTTGTTTTTGATGAATATGCTTCACCTCAAAAATCTAGATCCGCCAGAGTCACAAGGGCAGGAGACTTAAACCTCAACACGGCTATTAATAGGACGTGCTGGAGGGATAGATTCATCACCCAAAGACTCCCTATGCTGTGGAATAAAATCCCGGTATATGTGAGGCAGAGCACCTCGCTGGCCTTGTTCAAGAGAAATCTTGACCAATGGATGGGAGATCGCAGATATACCCCAGGGATTACCTCAGTGTCACTGCTCAACAGAGGCACAGCAAAATAATGGGTATAGTTCCCCATACTAAAGGGGTGGCGTAAGCCACAAAACTATGGGCTAGGCTTGTAAATGCCCTCGGGCAGATAGCCTAGTATGAACCTATGAACCTATGAACCTATGTACTTAATGGATTACCACCTATGTGGTAATTTGTGGGCACTTTGTTTTTGCCAAAGGGGATGACTATACACTTTTTGGCGTTTAGCTTGAGGCCATGGCTCTGGCACCAGTTGTCTGTTTCTATGAGGCCCTTTTGGAGGATGCTTGTGTCAGCTGGAGAGTCTATTATGGTGCCCAGTTTGCAGTCATCTGTGAACTTGGTCAGCCACAGTCCTTCCATGTTGGCCTTTACCTCCGAGAAATATATACCGAACAAGAGAGGTCCCAGGACTGAGCCTTGTGGGATGCCACTTGTAAATGGTTTGGAGTCTGACATGGCTCCAGCTATTCTAACCATGTGGGTTCTGTCCTTGAGCCAGTTTGCAACCCATCTAGTGACATAGGGGTTTATATTTAAGCTGGTGAGCTCATCTATAATGCCTGAGTGGGGTATTGTATCAAAGGCTTTTGCGAGGTCCAGGTAGGCTGTGTGGACCACCTTCCCCTTGTCAATGGCCTTGGTGACTGTTTCAAAGAAATCAACCAGGTTCAAGAGGCAGGATCTGCCCTTAACAAAGCTGAACTGGGTAGGATCCAGTGTCTGCAGGTCCCCAATATCTTTATTTATAAGGTCCATGATGATCCTTTCCATAGCTTTGCAGACCAAGCTAGTGAGACTTATGGGGCGATAGTTTCCAGGATCCGTTGAGGCACCACCTTTGTGGAGAAGGACCACTGTTGCTGTACGCCACTCTTTGGGTACATATCCTGTAGTAAGGCTGAGATTGAACAGTAGTTTTAGGTTTGGGTTTAGCTCTTCTTGGAGTTCATGTAGGATGCAGCCCGGGACACCGTCTGGTCCCATTGATGCTGTGTTTCTTGCTTTGGAGAGGGCAGCTCTTACCTGAGCATCTGAGATGTCAGGGGGGCAGCACTCTGCTGGGATAGATATTAGCCCTTTTCGTGGGGAGGGGTGGGGAGAAGTTTGCGCTGAACCTGTCAGCTAGGATGTTGGCAATGTCTGTGGGTTCGGTGTATTTTTTGTCATTTTGGACTAATTCTGAGCATATCTGGGAATTCCCACCCAGGTTCCTAACATAACTAAAGAAAGCCTTGTGATTATCCTTAGTGTCCTGTGCAATTTTTCTCTTGAAGCTGGCCTTAGACGATTTTATGAGTGCCTGTAGTTTTTTGCTAATACTGATCAGAGATGCCTTCCCTTTTTGGGATTTTGCTCTATCATGTAGTAGCTTCCTCCTTCTATTGTATAGTTTGTTTATGGCTGGGGTCCACCAGACAGGACATCTGCCTTTGGAGGATTGGGTCTTGGTTTTATTTGGGATTGCATGATCCATGCATTCCTGAAGGTATTCATAGAATGCGTTTATAAAGGATTTTGCGGTCTGGGCCGTATTATCCACAGGCCCGAGGCTTTGAAGGATTCCACCTTGGTTTTGAGGAGTGTGAAATTTGCTTTAGAGAAGTTTTTCACTGTGGTTTTCTGGGCATGGGGTGGGGTCGGGATGTGAATATCCAGTGAGATTAGTTTATGGTCTGATCTTACCAGTGAGGGATACACTTCTGGTCTGGAGCATAGAGTCCCCATGTTGGTGATGATCAGGTCCAGTATGTTTTCCCCTCTTGTGGGAGTGGTAACAAGTTGTTCCATAGCATTTGAGTTTATAAATTCTAGGAACCTTTGGGATTAGAAACCATTTGTTTTTTGTCAGTACCTATAAGTGTTTCTTTCTTCACTGGGATGGTACAATGAAATGGCCTATTACTGGCTGTGGTTTGTAATGGTAACTGTTTCTTTTTTGAGGCCAATACAGTTAACATCAGTCCTTTTCTATTTGAGAAAGGGGTACTACTTTCCCAAGTGCAATCATCTCTTCTGGGGATAGAAAATATGAGATTTTTTTTGTTTAGAAAAGAATTGTTTTGACATTGGATTTAATATCATCAGTATGGTACTGGAACTAAGATGTTGATCTAAACAGAAATCTAGGCATTTGAAGAGTTTTGTAGTGTGCAATGACACTTGGTTGTCACTACTGTGGGACTGAAACTAGTTTCTGCTGGGATCCAAAAATATTTGCTTTAATAGATTAGTATCTAAAAGTGATGTGTTATATGCTGCAGGTGTAGTTCTAGCTTGCATTTTAATTGTTGCATGTGATGGTCTGGAGACTGGACTTATAAATTACCATATTATCTATGCATAGGATGATGAGCATTTGTATCAGGTTAACTGGTAGGCTGTTTATAAACAAGGAGAAGAGAACTGGAGAAAGCAGAGATAATTGGGGAAGCACCCCTATTTAGCAGGGCTGGAGATGAATTGGAGGACCAAATATGAACTGTAAAGTATCAATTGGAGAGGAAGCCCTAACTGCTTAGTGTCAGATGCCTTAGTCAGGGAGTGAGGTCAATGTGTGTGTGTATATGTATATAAATATATATATATATATATATATATATATATATATATATATATATATATATATATATATACACAGACACACACACACACACACACACACACATACATATATATATATATATATATATATATATATATATATATATATATATATATATATCATCATCATCATCATCATCTTCTTTTGGCTGTTCCCGTTAGGGGTCACCACAGCGGATCACCTGCTTCCATTTCTTCCTGTCCTCTGCATTCTGCTCTGTCACACCAACCACCTGCATGTCCTCTCTTACCACATCCATAAACCTTATCTTAGGCCTTCCGCTTTTCCTGTTACCTGGTAGCTTCATCCTTAGCATCTTTTTCCCATTATACTCAGCATCCCTCCTCAGCACATGTCCAAACCAACATAATCTTGCCTGTCTGGATTTGTCTCCAAACCTTCCAACCTGGGCTGACCCTCTAATATACTTATTCCTAATCCTGTCCAGCCTCGTCATACCCAGTGCAAATCTTAACATCTTTAACTCTGCCACATCCAGCTCAGACTCCTGCCTTTTTGTCAATGCCACTGTCTCCAACCCATATAACATAGCTGGTCTCACTACCCTCTTGTAGACCTTCCCTTTCACTCTTACAGGTACTCGTGTGTCACAAATCACTCCTGACACTCCTCTCCACCCACTCCATCCTGCCTGTACTCTCTTCTTCACTTTTCATCCACGCTCACCGTTACTCTGAACTATTGACCCCAAGTATTTAAACTCATCCACCTTCGCCACCTCTACTCCTTGCATCCTCACCATTCCTCTATCCTCCCTCTCATTCACACACATATATTCTGTCTTAGTCCTGCTGACCTTCATTCCTCTTCTCTCTAGCGCATATCTCCATCTCTCCAGGGTCTCCTTCACCTGTTCCCTACTCTCACTACAGATCACAATGTCATCTGCAAACACCATAGTCCACGAGGACTCCTGTCTGATCTCGTCTGTCAACATGTCCATCACCATTGCAAATAAGAAAGGGCTCAGAGCTGATCCTTGATGTAACCCCACCTCCACCTTAAACACATCTGTCACTCCCACCACACACCTCACTGCTGTCACACTACCCTTGTACATATCCTGTACCACTCTTACATACTTCTCTGACACTCCTGACTTCCTCATACAATACCACAACTCCTCTCTAGGCACCCTGTCATATGCTTTCTCTAAGTCTACAAAAACACAATGCAACTCCTTCTGACATTCTCTATACTTCTCCATCAACACTCTCAGAGCAAACATTGCATCTGTAGTGCTCTTTCCCGGCATGAAACCATACTGCTGATCAGTAATCATCACGTCCCTTCTTAACCTAGCTTCCACTACTCTTTTCCATAACTTCATGCTGTGACTGATCAATTTAATCCCTCTGTAGTTACTACAGCTCTGCACATCACCCTTATTCTTAAAAATCAGTACCAAAACACTTTTTCTCCATTCCTCAGGCATCCTCTCACTTTCTAAGAATTCATTAAACAATCTGGTTAAAAACTCCACTGCCATTTCACCTAAACACCTCCATGCTTCCACAGGTATGTCATCTGGGCCAACAGCCTTAACATTCTTCATTCTCTTCATACCTATCCTTACTTCCTCCTTGCTAATCCATTGTACTTCATGATTCACTATCCCTACATCATCCAACCTTCTCTCACTCTCATTCTCTTCATTCATCAACCCCTCAAAGTACTCTTTCCATCTGGTCAACACACTCTCCTCGCTTGTGAGTATGTTTCCTTCATTATCCTTTATCACCTTTACCTGCTGCACATCTTTCCTAGCTTGGTCCCTCTGTCTAGCCAATCGGTATAGGTCCTTTTCTCCCTCCTTAGTGTCCAACCTTTCATACAACTCTTCATATGCCTTATCCTTAGTCTTCGCCACCTCTCTCTTTGCCATGCACCTCATCTCCTTATACTCCTGTCTACTTTCTTCATCTCTCTGACAGTCCCACTTCTTGTTTGCCAACCTCTTTGCCTGTATACTCTTCTGTACTTCCTCATTCCGCCACCATGTCTCCTTGTCGTCCTTCCTCTGTCCCGATGTGATACCAAGCACCTTTCTAACCATCTCCCTTACTTGCTCTACTGTAATTACCCAGCTATTTGGTAACTCTTCATAGCTACCCAGTGCCTGTCTTAACTCATCCCTGAACTCCACCTCACAATTACCCTTTTTCAATTTCCACCATTTGATCCTTGGTGCTGCCCTCACACTCCTCCTCCTCTTCTTGATCACCAGCGTCATCCTACAAACCACCATCCTATGCTGCCTAACTACACTTTCTCCGGTCACCACTTTACAGTCTCCAATCTCCTTCAAACTGGCCCTCCTACATAAGATATAATCCACCTGTGTGCATCTTCCTCCACTCTTGTATGTTACCCTATGCTCCTCCCTCTTGTCAAAATACATATTCACCACAGCCATGTCCATCCTTTTCACAAAATCCACTACCATCTGACCTTCTGCATTCCTTTGTTTAACACCATACCTACCCATCACTTCCTCATCCCCTCTGTTCCCTTCACCAACATGCCCATTGAAATCTGCTCCAATCACCACTCTCTCACCCTTGGGTACAGTCATCACCACTTCATCCAATTCACTCCAAACTTTTTCTTTCTCATCCATTGCACACCCAACTTGTGGTGCATATGCATTAACAACATTCATCATTAAACCATCAATTTCCAGCTTCATAAACATCACTCTGACACCTCCAAAACACTCTTCGCATACTGTTCCTTCAGAATAACTCCTACTCCATTTCTCCTCCCATCCACACCATGATAAAACAATTTGAATCCACCTCCAATACACCTAGCCTTACTCCCCTTCCATCTGGTCTCTTGCACACACAATATACCATCTTTCCTTCTGTCCATCATATCAGCTAGCTCTCTCTCTATACCAGTCATACTGCCAACATTCAAAGTTCCGACCCTCACTACCACAGTCCTAGCCTTTCTCCTCTCTTCCTGCCTTTGGCTATGCCTTCTGCCTCTTCTCCTCCTTCAGCCAGTAGTAGCCCAATTTCTGACAGCACCCTGTTGCCTAACAGTACTGGTGGCTGTCGTTGTTAACCCGGGCCTCGACTGATCTGGTATGGAAATATTTATTGGTGACTGCATGAAATGATTTGGCAAAGTTTTACGCCGGATTCCCTTCCTGACGCAACCCTCTCCATTTATCCAGGCTTGGGAACGGCGCAAAGAAATGCATTGGCTTGTGCATCCCCAGTGGCTGGGTGTGGATCCCCTATAGAAGACCGACAGCTCACAACACCGACACCCACATCACAGACACCAAAAGCTCGACACACAAAATACCGACAACAGCGTTACTGCAGAAGAAAGGAAAACAACATTTCCTTTTTTCTGCTAGTAAGGGGGGCTCCACCCCCTGCACCCCCCCTGTAACTTTAATATACCAACTCCGAGATCACACTACAGTGCAAGAATGGAAATATTTCCATTCCACACTGTGGATACTTACCATTTCCCCATTGTCTGTATTTCGTTTGTCAGGCATTTGGTGTCGGCAATGTGGGTGTCAGTACTATGAGCTGTCGGTCTTCTGTAGGTAACCTATATATATATATATATATATATATATATATATATATATATATATCTATATATATATATATATATATATATATATATATATATATATATCTATATGTACCTCACAAGACATCTACAACAACTGGAAAGGCCACAAAAATACCTCACAAAGAGGATTAGTGGCCTCAAAGAGATGCCTTACGCAGACCGACTCAAAAAACTCCAGCTTTACTCTGTCGCATATCGCCTACTCAGAGGCAATCTCTGCCTAACATACAAAGCTATGTCAAACCCAGAGCTGTTGGACTTGCTCCACTTAAAGAAATCCCAATCCCTCCGAGCTACACGCACTAGGGACCTAAACCTTGACACCACAATAAACAGAACATGCTGGAGGGATAGATTCCTGTCCCAGAGACTTCCCATACTCTGGAACAGACTACCTATCTATGTCAAATAGAGCTCCTCATTAGCACTCTTCAGAAAAAATCTTGATGATTGGATGGGTAATAGGAAATTCACCCCGGGGATCACTTCTGTGTCTGTGCTTGACAAGGGCACAGGAAAATAATTTTCTTGGGTGGCGAAAGCCAGGGAACCTTTTTGGCTAGGCTTGCATAGGCCCTAGGGCCAATAGCCTAGTACCTACCTATGAACCTATATATATATATATATATATATATATATATATATATATATATATATATATCTATATATATATATATATATATACACACACACACACACACACACACACACACACACACACACACACACACACACACACACACATAGGTACCCTTCAGATGATCCAACTTTTAAAACTCTGACTTTCATTTGGCCGAAACCATATAATTGAAGTTTTACAACTTCGAACATTCTGAATGGAGATCTCTGTACAGCAGGGAACAGGAAACTTTCCCTTTTCCTCACTGTAGTGTGATCTCAGAGTTGGTATATTTAAAAAGTAGGGGGTGTGGGGGATGCAAAAACATCCAGGAAAATTGTTTTGTTTTTATTTTTATTTCAGTTGTTCGAGGTTTTGAAACTTTGAACATATGGTCTCAACCATATGAAATTTGAAGTTTTAAAAGTTTGATCATCTGAAGTAGGTACATATATATATATATATATATATATATATATATATATATATATATATATATATATATGGATCTAGGATTATTGAACGAAAGTTCAATAGTCCAACTCCACAATAACCAAACGCACTTTACCGAAAGCTCTTTCACCGAAAAAGTGCTTTCTTTAAAGTCCGTTAAAAAAATAAATAAATAAAGTAATCTACTTTTATGCAGGGGGGCAAGCCCTCCTGCACCCTCATGGGGCTGTGCCCCTCACTTTAATATTCTCTCTCCGAGATCACACTACAATGAGGAAAAGGGAATATTCCTTTATCCGCACCGTAGTACGATCTTCACAACAGTCATTTCCCCACGACTCCCTCTAGCTGCAGGCATACTTCAGCGAAAGTGCTTTTTCTGTAAAAAGCACTTTCACAGAAGTATGTCCGGCTGTTTGTGCTTCGGTGATATATATAGATATAGATATATATTTATTTATATATATATATATATATATATATATATATATATATATATATATATAAAGATATATATATATATATATATATATATATATATATATAGATATATATCAATATATATATGTATTTGTGTGTGTGTTTATATATATATATATATATATATATATATATACATATATATATATATATATATATATATATATATACATATATATATACATATATATCTGCACAGACACACTGATACATATACATACACGCACACAAAAGTACATAAAATTTATAAATAGGTAAAGGGCAAAGATTTATTTCTACACAGGTAGGCATAGCACAAAGCACCGATTTGACTGAAAAGATCAGTACTAACTGCTTGCGATGTCAAGAAACAGATAAATTGGGTGAGAGAATGACATTTTATTACGGTGACAAAGTCATCAACCTTATTATATGCAGACAATAAGCACAGAATGGAAATAATGCTTCGTACTCCCACTTCCACATGCTAAATGCCATTGACTAGTGTATTTTCTGCTTGATGTATGCCAAGGTTTTGACATTGATCTGTGTCACTCAAACTGCGCAACATTGTTCTTCTCACCTCCAAGCTTGTAATTTTGCCAAGGCCTTCTTTGTTTACTCCACTCCTACTACTACTTCTGGTTTCAGGTTTTACTAGCAAGCTTTAAATTACAATTATAGTTTTTTTTACAAGATGTAAAATCATATGCACCTCTTGGTACTATTGAAAACGACTTTGTCTCACATTGTATAGGCCTTAAGCAAACAGTTTTCCAATATACTTTGATGCAGACAATGATTCAGCATAAATAGACACTTCTCTAAATTTTTTGAGTGCCCTAAGTATTTTATCTAATGTCCTTTCTAAAAGTTTTACTAAATTCTGGGGGCAAGAACTGCTTTTATCTTAAACGATAAGCACATTTGGTCATATAAACAGAAGACTTGAATGTCACGTTTTATTATGCTTTGATGCAAGAGGCAGCTGTGGCCAAGAAGAGGGAGATTCATAAAAAATATGTCATTTTGGTACTTTGTGCTGTGCCTACCTGTATAGAATTAAATGTTTGTCACTTACTGATTTATGCATTTTATGTAGTTGCATTTAAACACATGATTGTGGATTTATGAAGAAAGTGCTATGAGCAGCTACCGGCAGTGCTGCAATGAGAGAGGAATATAAGGATTTCTAGAAGTCTTCCAGTACAATGTTTAGCTGCTGTACACCTATGCCTGCATCCCTGAATATACAGATACATACGCATATACACAACTCTGAACTGCAGGCATAGCTGGAGAGTTTAATGGTAGCCTAGCATTGCAGGGTGAGGCTTCTATTTACCTTTTAAAGCAATGCAAACTATGTGCACATAACATATAGTGTACCAGCTGCTGAAGCAGATGTGAATATATGTATGCATGCATGCATTATTTATTTGTTTATTTAATTTTCTTAACTGGTGTATAGCACTGATCCACATGGACTCTCTTCAGGCCAAACTGATGGTCACAATTCAAAGTAACCAGAAAAAGAAGGAATACAAGACTGTTTTTAACTTTAGCAACAGCTGTGAGTTTATTAGTGGTTATTTCCTAAGCACTAAATGTACATACAAGGGAACTTGTAAGACAATGCAGTGACCTTTAAAAACATGTTGCACTTAATATTAAGTTATTTAAAAATAATCACTCTGAAATTAACATTAAATTTCAATAAGCAATTTGTAACAATATGCCAACAAAGAACATACAATAAAAGTCCCCAAAAATCCAAGTTGAAAGTGTCTGCTCTAGACCTCATGGGACATGATGGTATACAGTGAACACATTTTTTGACCACTTAGAGTTGGATTCAGCACTAGATGACATAGGTAGTTGCCTAGGCCTGTGTTGGCTCGGGGGGCCCATGTTGGCTTGGTTTATTATAAAAAAGAAACTAAAACTTTGTTAAATAGTCTTTCAGCAATTCCAACTAAACACAGCAAGCATTAGGACATTACAGGAGTTCTCAGAACATTGGAGAACTTCTATAAGCCCCAGAAACCTCAGCATTAGTCAAACCATGTGAGAGATTTAAGACAACATCTACTATAAATGGGGGGATAGTGAGCCCCTTGAGCACAGATGGAGTTGTTGCAGAAAGCAAGCACCAGTTTTATTTTAAAGAGCACAAGGATGAATTTGTTGCAGAAAAACCCTGACTTTATTTTAAAGAGTGTACACAGGTATCTAGCTCAGGAGATATATAAATATCTGGTAAGTTTGTGTGAACATGGATGGAGTTTGTTGCAGAAAGTGTGTGTCAGATCTGATGTGGGAGATAAACAAGCAAGATGTATGTGTGTATGTTTGTGTGTAATGTCCCAATTAAGGGCACTGCCTAGTTATGTGACTTTGCTCAGAATCAAAACTCTGAACCATTTAATTATCAAGAGCAGGCAATTGCCTTAAGCCTCCACACCAACTGCCAGGTCTCCTTTCATTTTCTTTCTTTAGTTGTTTGTGTGGATCCCAGGATTACAGTCTTGTCAACATCAGTTAGAGTTTCAGAGTTTTGCTCATCAGTGTTAGTGGGGCAACAGACAGCACACTTGCTTTTGGTGCAGAAAGGTTTGGATTCTGTTCCCAAACCAGGTAGATCAGTAGCTGACACTACTATACAGCATAACAGGGAATTGTTGTTCTCCTGATTTTGTCCTCCTGAGTGCGCCCTCCTTTGGATGAGATTTCTAGTAACTGTAAACCTTTTGTTAGTTTGCTGGCTATCACCAGCACACCAACGTTTTATGTAACATAGGCAATTTATTATTCAAAAGCAGGAGGCACTGAATTTGTAGATGAAACACTGAAATGCAAAGTTGTTTGTCAGCAGGGACCTCTTTATTAGTCATAGTTCTCTTTAATATGAAATTATTCAGATGACCTTTACTTTTCCAGGGATTGTACATATTGACTGATATTGGTGAATTTATAATGATTGGCAGTTGAGTGGCCTTTTATGGCTGAAATGTTCTGAAAAGGGTAGTTTTGTCATTATTGGTTTATATGTTTTATTTCATTGCTAACTAGAAAAGAATTTAAACTACAAATGTAAAACATAAGCTAAGAAGTGGTGCTGTATTAAACAAGCAATATAATTTAATACAATCAGGAGGGTGAATCTAAGATCACATGTGACAATGTGATGTATTGCCAGCTATGCCTGAAGAAGTAGGGCAGTGGATGTGTAACATATGCCAGCACAGCTAGCTGGAATTATATGTCATTTGTATATCACACTGATTTGTACAGATGCTTGTGTTGAAAATATATTTATAAAGTTGCTTTGTTAAAAAAGTACCAGCAGTGGGTCCTGACTGTATTGTAACTGATTAAATGTATATGTTTTAACAGAGGGTACTGGAAGAGAAGAGGTTAAGCTCAGCTCCTGCTAACTTGGAAAATTATAAGAAATTCAATTACTGGGCCTAGGCCATAAAGATGTTATCTCACAGTTTTGAATGAAGCCAGAGATGCAATGTCTGTAAGAAGCATGGTTTGTTAGTCTCTTTAGGAATAGCATAAGTGTTAAATTTGTTTTACAGCTTCCACATGCTGCAATAAGCTTTAGCAAAGCTTAAGTTATATATTGTAACATATATGTTCTAAATCCTGGCAGCGTCTAGTGATGGGGGTAGTGTGAGAAACAGAGTCAGATGATCAGATGTGATGTCATTTTGTATCCAAATCTGAAATAATATTTAGATATTACAGCGAGAAGTCTCTCAGTGATTTAGCATTCTGTTTTTGGAACTTGACAGAGAAGAACCCCTCACCTACTTCACCTTGCCTTGATCTAGTAAGTGAAACAGGGTAGTCAGGAAAATATAGTAAGATTGGTTAAGTGCTGTTTTTCTGTATCTGTGGGAATCTAGTCTGTGTTATTTTAATATTTCCTGTGTTTGGAACTCTGGTGTTTACTGTAAATAGACATTCAGTATTTTCATGTTCTTTATTATTTATTATTAAATATATTTAACCTTTTCATTGTGCCTGCTCCTTTAGAGAATATTTTAGCCTTTGAGAGTACTTATATTTATTCAGTGACACTGCAGCCACTACTGAAAACCTTGCTCTTTGGTCAACTTTGCCATTTGTACTAATATTAATTTCACTCAGTATAATTGGGGACCCTTGCAAGAGCCTTAGAGTAACTGGCTTTAGAATGTATGGTGGTGGTGTAACTACCTTATAGTCTGGGCAGAAGGCAGCATAGGTAGTAAATCTCTGCCAGCCTTTCCCAGGTGTGTATGTATGTGTGTGTGTGTGTGTGTGTGTGTGTGTGTGTGTGTGTGTGTGTGTGCGCAAAAATCAAATCTCACAGAGTGGGTGTGTCAGCTGCTGGGAGCAGGGACATGAAGCACTGGTTTCACAGACAGAGAGAATGGTTGTGGGCTTGGCTTGGACACTCAGCTGAGGACTCAACTCTACAACTGTGCCACTGGGGAGTCTATTGGGGACCTGGTGGGAGACGGATACAGAAATCTAGACCCTGGAATGAATGTGTTCCTTGTGTGCTCTTAATGGGAACTGTGCTTGATGCAGAGCTGCATCTGGAAATTCTTGGTGTATCCATTTTTATACCAGATGAACATCCCTATCAAATGCCAGTGGTGAGCATTCAGGCTCTTTGATTACTGGTCCAGAGTGGGGATGTCACAACATCCATTTTTGCATGGCCCCAAAAATGTCTGTAGGGGTCACATGGTTTGAAAACACTGGCCAGATGCATTTTCTATGATTGTAAGTTTCAATGAATGTGAGTTTCAGGAGTAAAGAAGTTTATTGTTGCTCATGCTAAATCTGGTTTCAGTGTGAGACTGCATTGTTTTGTTTAGCAAATGGCTATCAGTGTTTGTGCTATAAAATATAAAGTAAAAGTTTTAAATTAAGTACAAATATCTGTAATCATTGTAGAAGTAAAGAAGAAAATAGTATGTACACTGACAGATTTGAACAGTGCATATGGTAATTGAGGAGAGATGGCCAAGTAATGGGGGACTAGAATGGGTAGGGAATGCTGGCTGGGGCGTTGCCTGTTTCCAGGGGGGGTTCTGGCTGGGGGGGGGCCTGATCCATTACTCTGCCTAAGGCCTCATTTGATCATGATCTTGCTCTGTGGCCACTAGTCCAAATAGGAGTAAATCCTTCATGACCCATTAACATAAATAAAATTGTAACTCACAAAGAGTTGTTATTCCAAGAAACAGTCTAGAAATTTTTCAAAATAAAGTAGGAATGTCACTTGGACACTGCAATGCATCACCAGAAGACAAATTCAGCATCCACAAGCCTAGGCATAAATAAATAAATCAATGCCCAAACAGGGAATTTACAAGACAACTGCAATATAATATTATAACAAATGCAATGTCGTTAAAAAAGAAAGAATGTGACCAACAGCAACAAGTTGCAAAATGTTAACACTCATGATATCAGTATGACAACATAACAAGCTGCTGTCTGCTATAGAATTAAAACAAGCTGGCAACCACAGTGGCAAAAAGTCTGCCAAAATCTATGGAGATTAAATTCATACTTTATTCATAACTTATCAGTTTCTCAGAATAACAGAGAATGCAAACAGTTCTCAAGTAAAATCATCAGTTATGAAGTTTAAAATGAAAACCAACTGGAACTGTTTGAACAACCTGGGGATCCAAGTGGCCCCAACGCAATCACTGACAAAATAAATGCTCAAAATTCATAGTCCAAACAATTAAACAGCATGCTAATCATGAAATCCAGAAAGTTCATACATATTCAGTCAAATCTCTGCCATCTCTGAACAAGCACAGTAAGAGAAATAGCATACACACTATTTACATGAGCAAAAAATCAAATAAAACTCCAAAACACATACAATTGTAAAACAAATGCAGAGAAATTCATATTTAATAATTCAACATTTATGAGCCCCTTCAAGAGCATAGGTGAATAAATATCTGACTTGGCCCTGGTTTCCAGAGATTAATTGGTGGCTAAGGAGCTTGACAGAGCAGGCAGGGTAGGGTAGGTGTGCCTATCCTAAAGGGGGTGGAACATGCATGATGGAGGGCAGCACTCCTCTAGCCCTGAGTATTCAGGATATGAGCAAGGGTCAATCTACAGCATGCAAGTGTGCTTGGAGTTGTCACCTCCCTTTGGTCCATCCATGTCTCATGGCAAACATATTCTCAGATGTCAACATCAGCCCTCAGATTAGAGCAGAGCTACCACTCAGCACACAGTTGGCCATCTTAGCTCTTTTGCTCCACCTGTAGTTGATGGTTTGAAGTGTTGCTGATCATTAGGATCCACAGATGGAGTGTAAGACAGTGGTTATAGGGTTCCTATCAGTTCGTTGAAACTTCAGCAGTTCAAACATCATATGTTCGAACTGTGAAGTTCAAAACTGATTATCGCGAAACCGCGGAACACCAAATTCTTTCCCAGGGAAAGAATTTGGTGGGCCATTTCTATGGCTTCACAATTTTCAGCACTGTGGTGGAAAGTTACGGGTCAGGTTCAGGTAAGTGTGTGTTTGTGTGGATGTTAGGGTTAGGGCACGAGTTAGGTGAGTTAGGGTTAGGGTGCGGGTGAGGTGGGTGTGCGATAGTGACGAACTTTAAGGTTAGGGCGGGATAGGTGAGTTAGGGTTAGGGCGCAGGTCAGGTGAGTGTGCAATAGTGACTGACCTTAGGGTTAGGGTTTGGGTTAAGGTAAGTGGATAGATAGTAGTGTATGTACAGTTTAGTGTAGGGTTAGATGTAGGATTTTAAGTGTATGTGTGTGGATTGATGTTTTTTTGGTGTGCTTGTGTTGTGTGTGTGTTTCTTGGAACAGCAATTTTTTTCCCCTGGGAAAAAAATCGCTGTTCTAAGCCTTTGATGGTTTTGCACTTCAAGGTTAGAAGTTCGAACATATGATGTTTGAACTTCTGCCATTTCGTCGAAGTGATACAGACCCGTGGTAATAAAAAATTAGGCTTCCTCTACAGGATCAGATCAATTTTGACTCCACTAGCCAGGACCACTATCGCCCATACCCACTTAATCTCAACCCTACTATACGCCTCTCCTATCTACATTAAACTAGGTAAAAGCAATCTGAACAAACTGGTTATTTCCTACAACAATATTGACAGATTTGCAACTGGGTCAACCTATAGAACCCATCATTGTAACAATCTTAAACAACTAGATTGTTTAGAATTGTCAAATCTAATACTTTTTAATCAACTAATAATTGCCCATAAGATCTTGTATCAACCAGCAAATATACCTATACTCACTAAACTTATCACTCCCTATAACAATCTTAAGATTTTACGCCCATCAAACAAACTATTAGTACAAATACCTATAACCAGTAATGCAGCTGGTGACTCACTGTTCTCTACTACAGTGGGTAAAAATAGCCAACCCAGACTAACTTCCTACATCACCACTGGACACTACTCTTCCTACCTGTATAAGTTTGTTTACTTACTACTAACAATATTTGTGTGTGTGTTTAAGTACTAGAGTGTAATTGAACATACTTTGTGTGCATATCCATAGCTGGTATGCACTATGATTATTTGTATTTTTTTCCTGATTAGATATTATATGCAATGATATGTTACAACTGACAAAACCTTGCATTGTACCAGTGTTTTTGTATATTTTACTGTGTCTGCGGAGCTCTTCTCCCCGGGCCGCCACTGAAAATGGACATATATCCTGTTAGACTAGCCCGGTCAACAAATGTAAAATAAAATAAATAAATAATAAATAAAAAATGGGAAGTTTATAAATAAGCCACCCTGGCAGTCCATCAGCTTAAACAAAATCTGTAACAAGAGAAAAAAGATTGCACTAAGAATAGCAATAAATAACTAAAAGATACTATCTAGGCTAGTATGACATATCAGTAAATTAGCTTCTGAGACCAAGCATATTTGTAAGCCCTTCTTTCATTACATTAGGAAACTAAGAAATATCATCCAACATTTTTCTGCATTTATTCAAAATGGTGCTGGCCTCACAGACCCAGGAAAACATAGCAAACATACTAGCAATCAAATTTAGTGCATACTTTACCCCTGAAACAGCTATTGCAATTCCACAAAATTCTGAATTGTTTATGTCACAAGGGAACACCTTCTGAAGATGTACTTTTAAACAAAAATACTACTTCCATGGGGCATAATTTACCTGGCTACCTAACAAATAGCACCAAACATGCAATTGTGATACTCCCGCCTTAAACTGTATAACCTAAGCTTATCTACAGGATTTGTCCCCCACTGTACTGGTATGTGGAAGGTTGCAGTGAGGGTGCAAGCAAATAAAAATAATGATACAGAAGTGGCTTCAGAAATTGGGGTGGAGGGGGGGAGAACTGAGAAAGAGGGAGGTAATCTGTCTGGGTCTATATTATAACATCGAAGTCTTACAACTTCGAATGTTATAATATCGATCCCAGTAAAGCAAACGCTGGAAATAGCGAAGCTGCAGAACACAGAATACTTTCCTAGGGAAATGGTCAGGTAAGTGTGTGATTGTGTGGACGTGAAGGTTAGGGTAGGGTAGGTGAGTTAGGGTTAGGGAGTGGGTAAGGTGAGTGTGCGATAGTGACGGACCTTAGGGTTAGGGTTGGGTTAAGGTAAATGGATAGCTAGTGGTGTATGTATGGTTTAGTGTAGGGTTTTGTAAAGTGTGTGTGTGTGTGTGTGTGTGTGTGTGTGGATTATTTATTTTGGTGTTCTTGTGTTGTGTGCATGTTTGTCGGAACAGCAATTTTTTTCCCTGGGAAAAAAATTTGCTATTTTGACTGTTCGGTTTTCTGGTGTTTCGCTCTACTGGGTTCGATATTATAACATTCGAAGTTGTAAGACTTCGATGTTATAATATAGACCCATCTGTCTGCTCATCCAAACTCTAGAAAGAGCTCAGCAGTATGCAATCTCTAAAATAAGTAAAGGATAGATATTTCCTTGAAAATAATGTTATATGAATGTGTGAGACTGCAGTAAATAAGACTTACAAACATGTCTTGACAAAAATAACTATTGTGCAAGATTCAAGTATAGTTTGTAGGGGTGGATGATGGTAGAATGTGGATGCCTTGACAATAAACTCTAATAATGGGAACCTCCTTACTGGACACTACACTCCCTCTGTCTGTCAATCAGACTTGTATTTAGACTAATGCTGCAGGTAAGATACTAGCTGCTTCTGCTGATAAGGATGTACCTGCTCACAGAGTAGTTAAATGGCCTTAGGTTTACTGCTCACTCTCTAGGATCCAAAGCCTGAGATGTTGTCCATGCAGAAGAGGCAATAACTAGTTACGGCTGCAGTAGAAGAAGATAGCAGAAAAGATGTAAGAATATAACAAGTCAGAAGGTTGGAGGTGCTATTAGAGATATTGAGAGTGTCACAAAATATAAACTAGTAAAGGAAAGTGATATGTATAAACCACTGACTTGAAGCAGTACAGTTATTCATAAACAACTTTAAATGTAAACCGCAGTATAATAAGCTTGAGAATGGTACAGTAAAATAACAGCAATGGAGACATAGCACTGGACCAGTGTATATAATATTGTAGTAAGGTCAGCAGTCAGCAATGTGAATTCAGAAAACTTAAGCAATCATGCCCTTCAAATGAAACAAAACATGAGCTTTAACCTTATACATCACTCTCCACCAAACTTCTTACAAATGTCCTATTACAATCTCAGAAGCCAACTTGGGTCTGGTTCTCCAATTCCCCAAAACAAAACTCCATTGCAGAGATCACAGTTTCTCCCACTTCAAACCTGAAGTAACTCTCCAGCTCCCCCCCCCCCATTAAATTAATTGCTGTTTAAACAGAACAGATGCACATAAAGCACTGTGAGATCTTACCAAATTCACAGTGCAATGTTGCATTACTCCACATTTTACTATAGCTCACTCTCTGTCTCTTTATCTTTGGACATATCACGTATGTATTTAAAAAGTCTTACTGTATTGTAGCTGTAGGATGCTTTTATCTGCTTGGAATTTTAGTGTCATAACCTTCTTGTATTTATATTATTTCTATTACAACCATTTATTACCGACATGCTGTAATCCTGATGCATTTTTATACTTTTTACTGCATTCATATACTATTTAATTGATGTAACCCTCTTGTACAGTGCAACCAGGGCTGAATCTACAATTGGTCATATTTGATCAGTAAGCAAACCCAGTAAACAAACAAATAAACAGCCATCCATACATACACACACACACACACACACACACACACACACACACACACACACACACACACATACTTACATAAATAAATAAATCTTCCCAAGTTCCCTTTCCAAAGTAAGTTAATATCGTTTGGCAGCTGTGACTCAGATTCAGGCTTGACTGTACTGATTTGGTTATTGTATTAAAAGTGGATTTTATCCTGGAGAACCCTCCATTGGGTGCATTTTGTTTTTAATTTTTATGTTTAATATTTTATTTTCACACCACACCTCTTTTATTGGTTTTACTACTTTGGTCTTCCCAAGAAGTGGGCCCTCCAAACTGAAGATTAGTTTCATATGAAAGCAGTGATCCAGACTCTAGTTGGCTGTGTGTTACCCTTGGTGCCTTCAATATGTGATTTTCTTCATGCCTATCTCCATCCAGTTGCATGTTCACAAACTATAGTACTATCAAAATCATTTAATGCTAACACATATGCAGAAATATCATAAAACTGTTACCTGCTTGTTTCTTTGCTCCTTTCCCATTACAGATGAATAATAATATTTGATAAGCTGTCCATCTCGTGTCTCTATGTGGAGTGAAAAGTCAGGTAATCATTGCTCTTTTTCAATAACTACAAGATTAGCAATAGTTGCATCTGTAGTGTTACATTTCTTAGCAATGACTTCTTTTTCCTGAATCAGGATAAGGCAGAGGGTGTTGTATTAGTATGGAATAGCTATTGTCTCAAGACAACCCACCATTACAGTGTTTACATTGCTATTAACTCCCTTATTTGGCTCTATTTTGCAACCCTGTCATTTTGGACATTCAGAGCATACATGTCCAACTTGCTTATACCAGAGACATCTAATCCTAGACCTTGGCATAAACTGTAGTTTCCTCATTTACCGGTGGAACCCGTTATATTGGATTAGACTGCCCCTGTGCATTCCTTTATGCCTATGTATAATGCTAGTCAAATTTGTTTTTTGCTTTTGTGCCTTGTTGGCTAGGCAGAGTCCCCTTTTTGCAGTTTCTTCATCAGTGTTACACTTCAGGTCTAGCCGTTAGATTCTTGCAACATCACACAATGTACTGTGTGCTTCTTGTCTCACTGTAAGATTTCCCAAGATTTTAAATGTAGGAATTTGACATCTAATTACCTAATAAAGTGAGATCTTAGTTCTGCAGTGAAATCACTGAAACTGTCATCTGCCTTCTTCAATGTTCTCCGAATGCTATTATTAGTCTCAGGGGTTACAACATTCACACAAAAAAAATTAACTTTGATACAGTTCAGACAGTTTTCATTTAATGCACAAATTGCAGGCATTGTCTTATCAGTGAGCACATGGTTTAGAAATACCACTCATTTCCCCTAATCTGTTGATACTGATCACAAATACACAACCTAATACCCAAATAAATGTATTGAAGTCATCCTTCTTATTACTGAGGCAATACGTTGATACTCATCTTGGCATCTAGGAATGAGCATTCATCTCTGCTAGTCAAGATAATCTGGTAAAGACTGAGCATTTATCTCTCATGCTGATGCAGCTTTGTTGCAACTTGTCACTCCTTCTCCCTCCACTACATCTCATACCATTGTGTTTTTTTCCTTTTCTGTGCCTTTGTCCTCACTCTGCTTTCACTTCCTTTACATTTCAATCTCATTCTCTCACCTACTCCAAGTAGGCTCAGCTGCAGTTCCAGTTCCAGTTTTTACAGGTCAAGTTGCATTTTGAGATACTTTATAGACATACGGAGTTGCTATTTGCTGCATGCCATATACCTACAGCCCCTGCCAGGTTGTCACCAGATAAAGTGGACTGATCTTAAACTGTACACAGTGTAGATATCAACCCATTCATGGTCAAGTCAGCACACAGGCATCTCTCTCATTTTCATTATTTAATCCACTTCTGTCAGAGACTCTTCAGATCTAATTTTGCCTGTTTCCTAACTCACTCAGCATGAAAACTAATGTATTTGCTGTGTACTGTATAATTCTGTATACCTACGTTGTGGCTACCCTTTTAGGTAGAAAACTATTTTACAGGCTATAGAAGTCCAATTTACAAAATCCATACAGCTTTAAGAGCATATGGTAAATGAACACTGCTGCTTGGAGGTATGTCCAACATAGAACAGAATAATGAATGGTGGTTTCCCAGAAATTCACATAGCTTACATTCAGTCCGGTGTCCTTCACTGCAATCTTACCAGAGTAATTGTATCTTGGATAAAACTCACAGACAGACAGACACACACACACACACACACACACACACACACACACACACAATGCACACAGAGCACAATTACTGTACTACTTAAAATGAGCCAATTCTACTGCTAACTTATGATAGGTATAGTTAAGCAATTTGTCTATTCAAATGCCAGATACTAACAGTTAAAAGTCATTACATTTGAATATTTATCCTCTTATATATACATCAGTAAGCAGCAAACCATATGTTTTTGAAAATGAATACTACTATCCTCAACTTAAAGACATAAAATCGCTAAGTCTCAAAGATTAAATAGGCAAACAAAGCAGAAGACAATCTGGTAAAGAAGAATTGGTGGACACAAAAAGAGGTCAAGAGGAAACTAGGGCATGCAGCAAAGTGATGGATGGACTGTGTGAGAGAAGACCTTCAAGAGTCAGGCATGACCATCAATGAAGGTAGAGAGTGGCACTGAATCACAAAAGATGCTGATAGTTGATGTGACACCCAGGTTAGCCTCTTGTAGAGAATGGGAAAAGGGGAATGATAATAAAGAAATATCACTGTAATCCCCTTGTGTGGCACACACACACCCTATTTTAAGGGTGTGGCAAAGAGAAATATCAATATAGGACAAACTATTGCTGGTGTACAACCAGAAACAACATCAGCAGTGATTTCAAACAAGAAAAGCAATCAGTCAGTTTAAACCTTGGGGAAATTAAATTCAGTGAGTTTAAATGTTGTCCATTTTAAATTCAGCTACCTGTACATTAGTTGCATTTTTTTTTTTTTTATAAATTGGGTTTATGTAATTGAATGTGTCATGCACTCATTCCTTGATGTTTAATAACTGCTTTATCTTATTTAGGGTCATGGGGAAGCTAGGAGCTATCACAGCAAATGATGGACATAAAGCAGAGACCCATTCATGGAAAGAATGGTTGTCAATCACAAGACATATTTATGCAAACAGTGAAAGAATGACAGTCCATCACAAATAAGCATGAACACACAGATAGAAAAATGAACACATGTTTGTGTATTACATTCACATCTCTGGGGAATTCAAGGATCATATAGTCACCTATCAGCATATTTTTGGGATGTGGTAGGAAACCAACCCTCCAGTGAAACCCTTCATAAACTCGAAGAGTATTTGCAGATACTACATAGAAGGCTTCCTGAGAAATTAACTAGTGAATCAACTGCTGTTAGAAAACAAAGCTAACCCTGGATAATTTCCTCCAGACCTGCAAGAATTAATTACAGTTCACAGTGGTTTACACTGCAAAGTACTGTTGTGAACATTTTTTAATGCTTTTAATTTTTAATATGCATGTCAGTTTACTGTATAACAAATTGCCTTTTTCAGCCATGACTTACTACATTATTAAAAATACATCACTTAAGTCTTTATACCATATAGTGTTAAGAAAGACATGTCTTGGGAAACATAAAGAAACAGAACAGTAAAGAACAGATTCAGTCTGATAAGCATTATTCAGTGAGGCAGTTCTACTGACTTGTAATTTCCAATTTACATTACTTAAAGACTGCAGTGTAAGGCCGATATATAGGGCAGCCTTACAGTGGATTAAGTCACTTACACCAAGTTCAGGTCTTTTGAAACTGAGGCAGGTTAACACCAGAGTAAATCATTTTCACTGAGAGCAAATCTTTTGGAATCTGACTAAATAATAATATCACTGGTCATATAATATGATCATTATGTTAATTAAAAAAATCATTAAGTAGAAGAACTTTTTGATAATAATAAAAAGAAAAGTCCAGGTAATTATTAATAGATTAGCTCTAATGTTTACAGATTATTGAAATGATTGCTGGAATTCAGTAGATAACAAAGTGTATGCTTGTTTTCTTCTTAACAGTTAATAATTAGCACTGTGTATGCCAAGTCATTACTAGAGAAATAAAATAATATGAAGATGTTGCAGTTTTGTAATAAACCTAGAATGACTTTTTTGTGATGGCTAAATGTTAGAAAATCTAAAATAAAAAATGCCTTTTGATAATTCCAAATGGAAATATGAGTCTCATGACTCATATTCTTATCATGTACATTGTTTTCTGAGTGAAACATTAAAACAAATTGCATGAGCCTGTGTTTAAACAGAGTATGTATGCACGCATGAGTGTGTAAGCATATAGATGCACTTGCCTGCTTGTGTTTGTTAACAGCCTATTTAGCAAAAGATGGATTAACATATTTGTTTCAGTATTGGAATATATTTGCATTTCTGATATATGTAAAGTATTATTTATTCAAGTAAGCCGCAGTGGTGCAGCGGTAGCGTTGTCGCCTCACAGCAAGAGGTTCTCCTGTTCGATTCTCTGCTGGAGCGCCTTCTGTTTGGAGTCTGCATGTCCTCCCCACGGTCGAGTGGCATTCAAAAGACATGCATGAATGGGCATGCCTTCGTTGAAGGTTGGGCGTCGGGCTGGCACCTCAGCACCATAAAAATCGACTGCCAATCATTAGCGGACTGGAGTTTTGCTGTGGTGACCCCTAACTGGGAAAAGCCAAAAGAAAAACAACAACATTATTTATTCAAGTTTCCAAAAACAAGATTACTACCAACTGTATAATTAGCAGCATAAGCTCCTTAAAATATAGCTTTTAGAAAGATAAAAAGAAGTTGTGATAGTGTATGTATGTACTGGTATAATGCTTTGAGCAAGTTTATTTGGTTACAAGAGAGATTTGATTTCATTTAAATAAATGACCTGACTGATGAAAAGGAAGCGGTATGCCATGGTGCATTATTGCAAATGTTGTTTTTCTAGCAGTTTTAATTTTGATTATTGTGAACAAGCTAAATGACTAAATATAAAGAAACTACATAAAGGCTCTAATTCACAGAGGCAACTAACAGTAATGGCATGGTAGTGTTAATAACAGTGTTAATAATACATATGACCATTTGAAAGTCTGCAGTGAAACACAGTGGTTAGAGGATTGGGAAACATGTTTAATGTGCATTTGCAATGGTTTATTGAGTAACACAAATGTCTACAACCTAAGAATGTATTTTATTTCATTTGTGGTTTCACTGTGTTTACAGCTATTAACCGAACTGGTACTTTCAATTGAAAATCCCCTGAAAGTAAAACAAATTGCATTGAAGCAAATAAGAATGAGCCTGCAGCCTTCTGAGCAAAATGAATAGTAAAAATAACTAGTGTTGTAAATTGTTATGTAAAAGTTCATCAAGAAATAATAAACAAAGAGAAATAAATTTAATTTGGGGGTAGCATATACAAAATAACTTGAACACATCCATATCTTTTCTGTGTAGTAACCAGGATATTGTTTTAAAATAAATACATGTTACAGTGAATGAAAAGGTCAGTAGATAGTTATAAATAATGACGTAATAATTTAAGATTTATTGAGTTTGTTGCATTATTAGTCTCGAGTTATAAGGCAGTTGCATTTATGGAAGGAATGGTGATTTTAGTATGAAATGTCAGTAAAAGCTGAGAACTTGTTTTGTTATCTAACATGGAGCTGTATCTTGATTTCTCTGATACATAAATAGCAATTTGTTCCACAATATGCGAATGACTTCTGTGCTGATGAAGGTGTTTTATGTTCACAGTGCTGGGCTTCACATGGTTTTGAAGCTGTATACAAAGGAAGGCATTTTTGAACATCTTATACTTCTGAAACTCTGAAAATGTGTAGAAAGTAGCTGGCAGGAATCCATCTTTACAGAGTCAAAGTTTTTTCCAGAAAGTACAATGAATTTACAATGCATTCTTGTGAATGTAAATATTATTACTGAACTTGTAGTCTAAGGTAATAGGTGTCCCTTCTGCTTATATAGAATCATTGCTAAGTAGATTGCTTTGTTTTATCACAAATTACAGTGTGGTATGTTTTGAAATGCACAATCAAAAAAGAAGTTTATCCTCTTTTTGTTGTTTCTTTGAGTGGCATTCATAGTCCGGGATTTCGTAGCTACTTACCAGTTATCTGTGAAGAATACTGCTACACATATATGCAAATAAAGCAAGTGCAAGTTATTCGCACTGACTAAGGAAATGCAAAGATGTTTTGAAAAACATGCCTACTTAAGGCAAAAGCATAAAGTACCCAAAGATAAGCATAAAGCATATTAAAAGAACTATGTGAAATCCATAGGCTTCATATGACTTTTATGTATTTGGATATGGTGGATAGACCCAGCTATGTGAAATCACACCTGAAAGACTTAAGGCACAGCTTTTATTATAAATATTTTAAGAACTAAAGAACTATGTTATGTTTTATATAGGGGTATTCTTATGTGGATACCCTCTTGATTGCTTTAAAAAATGAAATGGTGGAGATAGGAAAGACTGAAAAAAGGGGAGACACAACAAAGGAAGAGATACACAGCAGGAACACATCAAGAGGGTTGCGCTAGAGGAGGTGAGAGAGGAAGGGTAATATGGTTCTGATAAGGGATAGCCCCCCCCCCTGTTTTTTTCAATTTTTTTTTTTTATAAGCAGGTAGTATGGGTGGGAAGAAGGTAAGGGGTGTAGGTATGAGAGTGTAGGAGAGAGGATAAGGGAGGGAAGGAAGGCATGGTGATGATTGGTGCCGAACAATAGTCCCCAGTCCACAAGGCCACAAACATTTCCACTGCCAGATGGTGTTAGAGTAATACTCCAATGTTGAAGGGCAGGGGCCTGAGTGAGCCTGTGGTGGCATGGTGGTCAGCATCAACAGGGGCAACATGTCTTCCACCTGCTGAAAAGATGCCTCAATTGACCAAAACTGTCTGTCCAAACCTGCTCCACCATGTCTTCAACCAAGTCTGAAAGCCACCGGTCAGGACCTATGCTACCATCCTGAGCCTGTGAGGATATCCATGGCAGGTACATGGCTGTGTTACTCCTGAGGAATTTGGATTTGTAAAAAATGAACAGAAATGGGAATGGGAAAATAAAGGAGGACAAAGAAATGCATAAGTAAAATATAAATGAGACAAAAAGGATGAAGGAGCGAAAAAGAGCAAATACACAATAAATTCATACATAATGTTAGACAGCATTCAATTTCTTACTTTAAAACAATTTTAGTTTTAAATCTCTATTAAACTAAAACAGATTGTATGTGACATACATATGTATACACGGGAACAATGAAATGGGAAGTGCTTTCCTATACATAGGAACAATGATATGGGAAGTGCTTATGCATACTTTCAAAGAATGAGTGCATTGCTGTCAAGTTTTGGTGGGGGGGTTTATTTTACAGTCTACCATGCTAACATAAATCATAATTATATCTCATATTTGTGCCTGATACGTATTTATTTGCAATATTCTACTGAAACTTCTTCTTCTTTCGGCTTTTCCCAGTTAGGGGTCACTACAGCAGATCACCTGTCCGCTCAGGATTGGCAGTGGAGTTTTACAGTGTCGAGTTGCCAGCCTGGCGCCCAACCTTCCACAGAAGGCACACACATGCACACACTCACATCTAGGGCCAATTTAGAGTGTCCAATCCACCTATTGTGTCTTTGGGATGTGGGAGGAAACCGGAGCACCCGGAGGAAGCCCACGCAACCACAGGGAGGACATGCAGACTCCGCACAGAAGGCACCCCAGCCGAGGATCGAACTGAAGAGCCTCTTGCAGTAAGGCAGCAATCCTAACCGCTGCACCACTGTGGCCACCCAATATTCTACTGAAACTACTGTTTAAAAATACTTGTACTTATATATCAAATAAGTCAGCTAAAGACAGTATATTGCATCTCTACATTGACATATCTTTTAAATTTGGTTGCAATAATGTACTGAAAGCAATGTAGGCCTTCAGTTACCATCCTTAATAAATACTTGCTAATGCATGATAACAAAATCACTTAAAAGACAGAATACTGCATTTGCAATTTTATTTATGCTTACCAGCAGCGTCAGCTAAGTGGGTAATTCACCTACTCTGCTGGGTCTTGCTGTACTCAGCCTTATCGCTGGCAAGGCAGAGATGAGATAAAACAATTGCAGTTAACTGCCTTTCGCTTTTTTCATTAACATTACTGATATAACTACTACACCATTCATTTCATTCCCTGCTATACTTGCTAATTATGTGTTTGTTTAAATATTTATTGATAGCTGACACTGTACAATATTTCTTTTAATGCAAATTATAAATAGTGGAGTGGCATCTTTCTTCAAACTGTTAAACATTTTTGTGTGTGCACAGCACAGCTTGTCTGTTTTGGAGGAAGGGTGTTATCTGGAATCTTTCCATACATTTTCAGTCTAGGTTCTACTTTAAAATGTTATGGTTTACATACCTAAATTGCAATTTCAGGTAACAATCTGTGAATTTTGTTCAGGCAGAAGTTGCACACAAAAACACATACATGAAGATGCAGCAATTCAAGGAAGTTTTCTCTTCCTTTCGATTTGACCTTAAAAAAAAATAGTGTTACAGATGGATGCTGTACATATATTTCAGGACAATAATGTGCACTTTGATAGTTTTATATCTCATTATTGTAAGCTTATAAGGGGATGGTTTAGAAATGTATGCAGAACTAATACAACAGGTCATTTCTCACTATGTGCTGTCAGATTCATAGCTAGATCAACTTGTGCCCTATGCTGGTCCCACAAATGTATGCCCCACCCCCCCCCAAAAAAAAAGACTTCTGCAGACTACAAGAAGCCAATCCAAACCCCCCCCCCAGTTGTTTAAGTGAAGAGCAAAGAAAAAAAACATTCCTTCAGTATTATGGATAATCGTGCCCCCACCAATTACTTGCCCCCAGCTCTTCAAGTAGAAAGCAAAAAAAGTCCCTACATTAATGTAACCAAGCACGTCCCACCAAATCCATGCCATGCAGCTCTTCAAGTGAATTGACCTCCTACAATATTTCAGCCAATCCACAGCCCACACACATGAACTGACTTAACACTTGTTTCTGTGTTCTACTGAATTTTAAGTGCAGTCCCACTTCAAGGATAATCAGTATACCTGTAAATGAAGTCCACATTTTCCAATGAAAAAACATGGTGTCATTGTTATTTGTTTAAACAGAAGCAAACAGATCCACCACAAGTCTATATAGTATGAGTCCTTGCATGGAATGCTTTACTGCATATCACACTTTCAAAATTCTGCTAGATTCCTGTAATATTTGTGTATTATGGTACATAAAATGTTCAGCAGGCTGTTTATGGTATTGTCCCATGTGTATTGCTGGAACATAACTAACATGGCTGCAATTCTGGCATTTAGATCAACACTTCAGAAAAGTGAAGTAAAATGGATACAGAAGATTTTAACCCACCCAAGGTTGAGTCTTTCAATGCATACAGTTTCAACTTAGCATTCTATATACTTCCTCAAGTTATAGACAAAGGCTGCTGAATCAGAAGATTGTTTGAAACACTGGAATTTGTAACAACACTGAATAATCACCACTAGCATGGAAAAAGGCTTCTTCAGATTACTGTAGGTAGTGCAAGCCTGCCTCTCAATGATGGCACCCAAACACTTTGCGCATGAGGCAAGAGACTCTTTCACCCCACCCTTGCTATGCTACTGTGTGCTGGTCATTCACTTGATACTCCCTCCTTCAATCTCCACTCTTACTAGGGTGTGGTGCCTGGCAAGAGTTCAGCCATCTTGTATCTACAATTAATATTGTGGAATGACTGCCTTATACATTTATTATACTAATAAATATGTTCTGGCCTACACAAACAAAATCCATTCTTTACAAAAATGGACAGTTTGCACTTTAATTACTAACTAAAGTAATGAAATACTGTAAATTAAATAATGGGACAAAGCATTTTTTGTTTTTGTGTAAATACATACCTACATTTATATACATGAAAATTATGTGTACGTGTTTTTATGCAGATTTATATAATTAATTTGCATACATATATAAGCAGACTTGCATGTATTTCTTTACTTACACATATATTACATTGGTATTTATACAGCCAATTATGTCATCACAAAAGCCTTCTATATATTTATATACAGATGCAGTTCTGTGTACAGATATGTTTCTGCTTTCTTTTGCATTTTTATAATAACATTAGGGATACATATTTCCAGTTACACATATTTCTTCTAGGAAACACCTTCAATTATACAATATTTTATAGTTTATTTTTGCGTATTTATAATAACATTATGGATACATATTTCCAGTTACACATATTTCTTCTAGGAAACACCTTCAGTTATACAATATTTTTATAGTTTATTTTTATCTTTAATTTGATAAAAATAAAAAAAAGATAAAAATACTTAATATAGAAGGTCGGCGTTCTCATCGCTACCTGGTCATCCCTCTTGGATAGCTGGTCGGACCTACACTTCGTTGTCAGGAATGACAGGTGCTCCCCAAACTCCTGCTAGATATTGATTTTTTTTCCACTAACTATCCCTAATGCATGCCAGGACCTTATCCAGGAACAACTCACTCAGAAGACAGGCCAAAGGTTCATAGGTTCATAGAAGGTTACTAGACTAATGGCCATAGAGCCCTTACAAGTCTAACCATATTTATCCCAAGATTTCACAATTGCCGGTGGTTAGGGGAGTGAAGTTTGCAGAGGTAAGGGTCTACAGTAGTTAAAACAGACCTCCTTTGTCCAGAAGGGACATGGGCACCACCCCAGGAGTGAATTTGTGGTCACCCATTTATTGATCAAGGTTGCATTTGAAGAGGGTCAGGGAGAGGCTCTGTTTCACATGAACTGGAAGCTTGTTCCCAAGAAATGGTAGTCTCTGGGAGATGTATCTGTTTTGCCAGCATAACCTGTTCATGTCAGACGCTAGGTTAAGATCCTTGGAGTGAGTGATCCTCCTGTAGTTTGATTTATGAATGTGTAGCATTTCCATCAGGGCCGGGTCAGAGACTGCCCTGCAAGCCAGATACAGGTCACCCATTAGCAACCTGTAGGAGACAGAATACTGTGACAGGGCTTTCAGTCTTTCCATGTAAGACTTGTTTACTGTACTCTGTAATTTCTTGGTGAGAAACCACTCTGCAGTTGTTGCAGGTGTCTGGTGAGGTACATGGAAAAGGGAGCATTGTACTCAATTACTGATATGATGATGGCCACGTATAATGGAATTGTAACATCCTTACATTTAGATGAGATGACTTTACTTGTAAGATGCTCCACACAGAAAGATTTCCTTACTACTGTAGAAATGTGGTGGTCAAAGGTCAGATTGCTATCAGAGTAAGTACCCAAATCATGTACCACCGGGTCTACACATAGGGAGTTGCTGTCTATAATGTAATTAGCAGGGATGTCAGGTTTCCCAAAGGGAATAATAATAATGCAGTTTTTTTCATTTAGTTTTAATTTGTGGCTTTGGCATCAATCATTTGTCTGTGTTAGCCCTGTCTGTAGTATATTAACATCATTGGGGACTCAGTGATTGCTCCCAGTTTGCAATTGTCAGAGTAAGCCAGAAGCCATCCAAATTTACCTGGACTTCTGAGAATAAATTCCAAACAGTAAGGGGCCCAGCACAGAACCCTGTGGTGTGCCATTGTTGGCTGTTCTTTTAATAGAGGTGAAGCCACCCAATTTGATAGTATGTGTCCTGTCAGTGAGCCAGTTGGTTACCCATCCAGTAAATAATGTTAGGATTAATTCTCAACTGGTAGAGTTTCTTTAAAATACCTGAGTGAGAGATTGTGTTAAATACCTTGGCTAGATCAAGACAAGCAGTTTGCACTGTCTTTCCCTTGTCCAGGGCCTTGGTGACTTAATTGAAGAAGTCAGCCATGTTTAACAGGCAGGATCTACCTTTAACAAATCTGAACTGGGTTCGGTCCAGAGTTTGTAGATTACCTAGGTCCTTATTAATAAGGTCCATAATGATTCTTTCCATGGCCTTGCAGATTAGGCTAGTCAAGCTTATGGGCCTATAATACCCAGAGTTGTTTGATGGTCCCTGTTTGTGCAAAGGGATTACTGTTGCTGTCCTCCATTCCTCCAGAACGTAGCCAGTTTGCAGGCTGTGGTTAAACAGGGATCCATGTGGGTCTGCTAGGTCATGTTTTAAGTTGTTTAGAAGGTCACCTGGGATGTTGTCTGGTCCAATTGATGCCATGTTTTAGGCCTTGGAGAGCACTGAGGTAACCTGTTGTCTTGAGATAATAGGCTGAGGAATGGTATCAGGTATACTTTGGGGGAAATGACTGGAAGGGAGAGGGGGGTGAAGTTTGCTCCAAATCTGGCAGCTAGGTTAGATGTTAGCTGCAGTTGAGTATGAGTGGTGCCATCCACTAACAGTTCAGCACATAGACGGGTATTCCCTTTTAGATTTTGGATGTGGTTAAACAATGCCTTGTGATTATCTTTAGCTAGGTAGCCTATTTTTGCTTTGCAGTTAGCTCTGGAGGACTTGACATGATGTTTGTTTAAGCTAGAGAGGGATTTCTCCTCTGCTGAGCCAGTTCCCTCTTGTTCTTAGACATTAGTTTCTTTCTCTTGTTGTATAGCTTTTATACTAGGGGTCCACCAGAGTGGCTTGTTTTTTTTTTTTTTTTTTTGTCAAGACCTGGTTTTAATCCAGTCAGGCACAGCCAATTGTATACAACTGCTTAAGTGGTTATACAGGATGTTGGTGTACATGTCTGCATAGGAGTCCATGTTATCTGTGTTTGAGGGGGAATTGAAACTTCTTATACCATCACTTCATAGGAGGTAATTTGCTTTTGAAAAATTCTTAAGCATTTTTGAGCTTCGTGCATCAAACATGACATATTTTTGGTCCAATCATACCAGGGAGGACATCACATGAGTGGGTTGCAATGTTCTCCCATGTTAGTGAGAACTATGTCAAGGATATTTGAGTCTTTTTTGGGTGTGCTGACTAGCTGTTCCAGAACATTTGCATTGACAAAGTCCAAGAACCTCTGACCAGCATGTTTGTGGTCATGTATGTTTCCCAGTTGATGGTAGGATAATTAAAATCACCCAATGCGTAAGGTGTTGGGCTGTATGGCAAGTGACTTCAGTAAGTATAGGTGTGCGGTATGCTTTTCCTGTTTCATTATGGGGGACCTATAACTAGCTATGATCTGGTAGGCAGATTTGCCTATAGTTAATGGGACATGGAGTAGCCGAAGGGACTCAAACTGTTTGAACAGTTTCAGGGTGTGCTTATCCTTAATGAAGATGGATACACCTCCTCCTCTGGTTCTTTCATGCTCAGTTTGTGGTCTGAACATATGGAAGGCATTGTAGTCCTGCATGGCCATGGTGCTTTCTGTACTTTTGAACCATGTCTCGGTGACTGCACAGATGTCAGCATCTTCCAAAGTGAGGAGTGCTTCCAGGGAGTAAAGGTTCTTGTTTAGATTTATGGCATTAAGCAGCAGTACCTTAGATTATTTAGAGAGAATTTTGTTATGTTGGGAGGTTGGTTCTTTTGACACTGCCTAAAAAGTCACAATAGGGGTGGCTGGGAGCCTAGAGGAGAAAGGTGCAGACCATCTCTGGCAAAGCAGCGTGGCCTGTAGACCATGTCTTCCCAGGCTGACAAGTATTGGATCCCCTTGGACTGACAACAGAAGCTAACCCAATTGTTAAAGTCAATCAGTTTTTGTTTGTATTGTGGCATCATCCTTGGAGAAAGTAGAATGCTGCTTAAGGCTAAGCTTATACCTACCTATGACACATAATCTGAGGTCTCGGTCATGCCACTCTTCATACAGTCCAGTGAGATATGTCTCAAGTCATTCACTCCCACATGGACTATGATGGAGTCATACCATTAATTGTGGTTGAGTGACTTGCGTGCTTGAGTGACTTGATGGATCCTGGCACCTGACAGGCAGATAACCATAACCCACTCTGTATCCAGCCTGGTGAGGGGAACATCCATGTGTATCACAATGGAGTCACTATGACCAATACATTAGGTTTTGTGGTATTATGCCTTATAGACTTATTTGTTGATACATTGTTGTGCATGTTATTATGTGTTGTGGTTGTTTTTTACATTGTTATGTGTGTACGTGATTTCCATTTGGGAGGCCTCTGACCTTTTGTTAAGTTACTAGTGAGTACCACCGCATATGGGGGTTTGTGTGTAATGTCCTTATTTAGTGTGGGAAGTGTGTGTGTGCTGACAATCTGTTTGGCATTTGATTTGTCGTTATGTGAGAGTCTTGCCTCGAATTTCATACTGTAACTACATTTCTCACATAAAGTTTTTTTTGTTTCAGGAATAAGTGGTTGTCAGTATACATGAGGCAATTGCTATATGGTCTCAGGATGCTCTTGTCTATCAGGCTGGCCAGAGAGATGATGAGAAACTACCCATCCATGATAGGAGATTCTTACTGTATGTTTTATTAGGGGAGGGAATGGGTTCATTTGACAGGACCGTGCTGGCAGTGCCAAGACTTCAAGAGGGACCTATACTTTCTATAGGCTAAATTTGATAAATAAAGCAACATTTCTCTTAGAGCAGCAGAAAAGCTTGGAAGGGTTTCACTGGCAGCTGTTTAGGGAAAAACTGGGCTTCTAGACTTTTGTGTCTATACAAGGCACTGCTAACCGCCACTGTATGAAGACCAGTACCACGCAAATGCGAGGTTTAAATATGAGCAGAGAAGCAAGTTTTAAGGTAATTATGAATCTGGAAAGCACACAATAAGTCTTCCACCCAGCAATCCCCAACTCAGACAGGTTAGATCAGCACACTTCTACCACAAGGGTGCAGAAAAACACCTTCTTAATATAGAATAACTGGTTTGGACCCCAAGTGTAATAAGACTGCACACACTACCTACAACAGGCCTATAACTAACAGATACAATGTAATACAATGCAAATAACTACTTAAAGCAGCAGCAGACAGTAGGGTTAATTTTTTTAAACTGCTAAAGTAAGTCACAGTGTATAAGAGAAGTGCAAAAAATATTTAAAGCCCTTTTGTGTGCTTCCCAGCTCAGATAAACCAGGTAAATACCTACTACCACTAGATGAATAATCCCAGTCCTCCTAATGTAATAGCACAGTAAAGGAGTGTCCAGAGTGAAATGCTATCACAAGCAAACTTAAAAGATATGAATGCTACCACATACAAACTTACACAGCTTATAAAAGTTTGATTACTCAATAAAAGTACTTTGCTTTGTATAAATGAGTCAAAAGCCACTCAACTGTACATAATTTATAAAGGCACTAAAAACAAGATAAGTTGATTAATAAGCCTTCCAGCCAATAAAACTGCATGCAGAAATCCCAAGTGTTTCCTCAATCTAATCAAACCAGGCTAGTTCCCAGTGCACTAGATGGAAAATTCACTGACCTCTTGATGTAAAGCAAATGCTTGCTGGAGTGTAAAAATACACTACTTTATCCAACAACAGCTAGCTAGATAATGAAGTCAGAGCAAGTAAATCAGTAGAACAGACAATGAGATGCAAAATGCACTTTTTCAATATAAGCACAAGGAAAGGCAAATAAATAATTGAAGATATCAACAGCTGTGTAGGAAGGGAGGAGCTTATTAAGCTCAATTTACAGTATGGATGTGTAGCTTAAAATCATCAGGTTTAAAAAGCAGATCAATGAAAGAGAGTACGAGTAGGAAAACCTAGCCAACAGTGCTTTTAGTTTATGTAGGTTTGAAATCTTTTCAGAAAAAGACAAAGACCCAGAAATTCACTGTGTACCATGATGTTGGTCTCCTTATCTGACCAGCTTGGAGTGTACTGTCATACCTTTACAAGTGCTGCCATCATTCAAAGTGCCAGCACCCAAATGAAGAAAAGAATGAGTGGGGGAGGTCTGTGGTTCACAGGTTTAGAACCACTCCCTCTAGGGGTTTACAACACCCTAACTAAACCCAGTTAACCAGCAGGGGCAGGAGCATTAGACGAGGTACTGTTATTATTGACCAGGGGCAGGGACATTAAACCAGGTACTTTTATTATTGATAAGTTTGGTTTTACCAAAACTGCTTTGTCACCTACATGTTTTTTTTTTTTTAAGGAATACATTCACATTTCATGTTTCTGGTAGCTAAAAGTCAGTAATGCATTCATCATTTTTCATCATTTTTTATATTACTGGTTGTGATAAGATAGGCTAGTGCCAGCATAGCTAGCTGGAGTTCTGTAAATAATGATATGTCTTTTGAATATCAAACTGATTTTTACAAGATGCTTATATTATAAATATACTAGAACTTTATGGCATTTGAATATTAAACTGATTTGCACAAATGCTTATGTTACAAATGTATTAGAACTGTATGGCATTTGTAAATCAAAATGTGTTTGTAAAGTTGCTAGTGTAAAAAAATGTATCAGCAGTGGATCCTGCTGGACAGAGAAGGAATATACATGTGAAGCTGTATGTATATATGTTAGCAGAGGACAGAGGAATAGAAGCAATTAAACACATTCCAGTTAGATTTGGAAAATCCTTGAAATTAAATTAGTTGTTAAGCAATCAACACAGCACCACACTTTGCTGAATGGAACTGGAGTCACTAGGCCTGAGAGAGGCCATTGTTTAATAGCCTCTGTAAAGAAGAGGGGAAGTACTGTAATTGTTTCATGGCTCCAAGACACTACCATAAACATTTAAATGTGTATTGTAGCCATCTATGCTGAATTCCTGTCTCACCTTCAAAAGGAGATACTGAGAGAACCTTGAGTCAGGTGACCCAATGAGGTCATTTTGCCAGCTATTTTGGAAATTTTAGATATTACAAAGAGAAATCTGTTTGCATTGAATATTCTATCTTAGGCCTGACAAAAAGAAGAACCATTCACCACATCATCTTCCTTGCTCTATTAAGTAAGTAGGGAATAGTAATTCTGCTAGATTCAGTCAGGAATATATAATGAAGCTTAGTTTTTATATTTTTTTTTTATTTGTCTGAGTCTGTCTATAGGTTCATAGGTGTGTACTAGGCTAATGGCCCTGGAGCCTTTACAAGCCTAGCCCGTAGAAGTGCCCTGGAATTGTGCCACCCAATGTTAGTTCCTAGTGTCTCCATCAAGTAGAGCCACTGGAGTGATCCCTGGGGTGAACTTTATATTCCCCATCCACTCATCAAGATTTCTCTTGAAGAGGGACAGTGAGTTGCTCTGCTTGACATGTATGGGAAGTCTGTTCCAGAGAATGGGCAGTCTCTGGGTTATGAACCTGTCCCTCCAGCATATTCTGTTGATTGTGGTAATGAGGCTGAGATCTCTGGAGTGTGTGGTGTGGAGGAATTGGGATTTCTTTAGATGTAGCATTTCTAACAGAGCTGGGTCAGACATGGCTTTGTAAGTCAAGCATAGATCCTCTCTTAGTAGACAATATGAGACAGAAAATAGCTGGAGTTTTTTGAGTCTGTCTGTGTAGGACACGTGTTTAAGGCCTAGGATCCCCTTCATGAGGTACTTTTGTGGCCTTTCCAGCTGTTGCATGTGCCAAATGGGGCATTATACTCAATTATTGGACTAATGAGGGAAGAGTTGAGAGAGATGATAATCTCTTTCTTCCTGGATGCAAAACCCTTGGTTATGAGATGTGTCACAAAGAAGGATTTTCTGACCACAGTGGCAATGCGTTGGTCGAAGGACAGGTTGCTGTCAACTTGTTTCCCAAGACCTCTTATAATGCCTTCAGTGTTCAGTGGGCTCCCATCGATGTGGTAATTAGTTGAGTTTTTCCCAAAGGGGATGAGGATGTATTTTTTGGCATTAAGCTTAAGGCCATGGTTTTGACACCAGTCATTGGTCTCAGTGAGGCCTTTCTGTAGGATGTCTACATCACTTGGGGAGTTAATAATTGCTCACAGCTTGCAGTCATCTGTGAACTTGGTCAGCCAGAGTCCCTCTATGTTGGCCGAACTTCTGAGAAGTAGATGTCAAAGAGAAGAGGACCTAGGACCGATCCCTGTGGGACTCCACTTATGACTGGTTGGCAGTCTTACTTGGAGTCCGCTACTTTCACACTGTGGGTTCTCTCTGTGAGCCAATTTGCAACCCACCTAGTGATATAGGAGTTGATGCCTAGTTTGGTGAGTTTATCAATAATTCTTGAGTGGGGAATGGTATCAAAGGCCTTGGCCAGATTGAGGTAGGCTGCATGAACTGCCTTGCACTCATACACAGCTCTGGTGACTGACTCAAAGAAGTCAACCAGGTTGAGCAGGCATGTTCTACCTTTCACAAAACCAAATTGCATGGAATCTAGAGTTTGGAGATTCCCTATATCCTTGATAATTAAGGTCTATATCAGAAGATTGAAGTTTCAAAACTTTGAATCTGATATGGTCGACACCATATGATCGAAGTCTTGAAACTTTGAATCTTTTAATGGAGATCTCCGTACAGTGTGGAAAGGGAAGATTTCCCTTTTCTGCACTGCAGTGTGATCTCGGAGTTGGTATATTTAAGTAGCATTGGGTGTGGTGGGTGCAGGGGTGTTTGCCCCCCTGCTTAGAGTGTTTAAATTGTTTGTTTTTGTAGGTTGTTGTGTTTTATTACATTTTCAATGTTTTAAGACTTTGATTATATGGTGTCAACCATATCAGATTCAAAGTTTTGAAACTTCGATAATGTAATATAGACCCATTAATTAGGTCCATGATGATGGGCTCCATAGCCAAATATATCAGACATGTCAGGCTAATGGGGCAATAATTCCCAAGGTCTGTATTCGCTCCCCCTTTATGGAGAGGGATGACTGTATCAGTGCGCCATTTGGTAGGGACAAAGCCAGAGGTGAGGCTGTGATTGAACAGGGCACACAGATGTGGTTCCAGTTCAGTTTGTAGTTCACATAGACCAAATCCAGGGATATTGTCGGGTCCCATGGAAGCTGTACTCTTGGCCTTGGACAATGCAGCTTTAACCTGTGTTGCAATAATGTTTGGTGCCTGGCATTCCTCCAGTATTGTGATTGGTCCTTTGGAGGGTGAGAGGGGTAAAGTTGGCACTGAATCTGTCGGCCAGTATGTTGGCAACATCTGTTGGCTCAGTATAGGAGGCATCATTGTGCAGTAACTCAGAACAAACCTGGGTATTGCCGTGGAGATTTTTGATATAACTCTAGAAGGCTTTGTGGTTGTTTTTAGTGTCTGCTGCAATTCTGCCTCCATAGCTGTCTTTGGAGGTTATGATGATGGATCTCAACTTTTTGTTGAGGCTAATAAGGGAGTTTTTCCAGTCTTGGGACTTAACCTTTTTCTTCAACAGTTTCTTACTTCTGTTCTAGAGCTTATTAATGGCAGGGGACCACCAGATTTGCTTCCTTGTTTTGTTGGAGAGGATCTTGGTTCTGTTGGGTATGGCTAGTTCTATGCATTTTATGTACGTGTTCGCACAGTACATACACTGGTGTATGTTTCGGCAGCCATGCATCTATTTTCCATTGACATGGGTGCTGTGAAGTTAGCCATCTCTGTTTTTAGCAACCCAAAGTCAGCTTTGGAGAAGTTTTTCATGGTGGTTTCCTTTGCGGGGGATGTGGGTGAGATGTGGATTTCCATGGTGATTAGTTTGTGGTCGATCTAAACAGGGAGGAATTGACTATTGTTGTAGACCAACAGTTGCCCATGTTAGTAATAACCAGGTCAAGGATGTTGCTTCCTATAGTGGGGGGTGAGAATAAGCTGGTCCAGGGCATTGGAATTGATGAATTCCAGGAAGCATTGGGCCAGTGTATTGGTGCATGAGTAGTTTTCCTAGTTGATGGAGGGGCAGTTGAAGTCACCTAGTATGTGAGTGTTGGGTTGGACCCTAATAGTTTCCAGGGTGCTTAGGAACATGGAGTGAGAGTCTTGGGGCAGGGTTTGGAACCTATAGCAGGCTACCACCTGAATCGGTGTCTTACCCAATGTTAGTTTTACTTGAAGTATCTCAGATGCGTTATGCTGGGCTACTAGTCTGGAGGTGTGCATATCCATTATGAATATGGAGACACCACTGCCTTTGGAGCTTCGGTCCATGTTCTGGGGCTGAAAGGTGTTGAATGAGTTATAGCCTTTTAGTGCAGGGGTGCTTTTTGCTGCTTTAAACCAAGTGTCCGTTACAGCACAAATGTTGATGTTCTCCATTTTGAGGAGTGCTTCAGGCAAGATTATCTCGAGATTTTGACTTCTTTTGTTGAGCAGCATGACCCTCAGATTGCATTTATTTATAGCTGTTATGGTGGTAGTTTGGTCTTTGGAGCATTGCCTAAAAAAGTTCATATAGGGGTGGAAAGAGCCTTAGCCAGTATCCAGAATCCCAGGGGTGACAGATGCAGACCATCACTGGCAAAGCATCAAGGTCTGTCAATCATGTCACCCCAAGGAGACAGATACTTGATCCCCTTATAATGACACCAGAAACTTGGCCAATTTTTGAAGTCAATCATTTTCTGCTTGTACTGCAGTATCATTCTTGGTGATGGTAGGATGCTGCTCAGGGCTAGGGTCATACCTGCCTGGGCCAAATAATCTGAGATCTCCTCCATGTCTCTTTTCATGTAGTCCAGGGAGGTGTGTCTCAGGACACTCACACCCACATGAACAGTGACAGAGTCATAGTTGTACTTGTTGTGGAGTGACCTGAATGCATGTGTTATGTGATGGATTCTGGCCCCTGATAGACAGCTGACTGCTACCTTCTCCTTATTCAACCTAATGAGTGGAACATCAGTGTGCCTCACTATTGAATCACCTATGATATTGGGCAAGCTGTTTTGCCTTAGGGGCTTAGGTTGAGGGGCTCACTGTGTAGGTGAGCTGTATGTTTTGTGTTTTGTGCTGTGTTGTGGTGGTCGAGTGCATTTCTGTCTTGGAGGTCTCTGCTGTTTGGGTCGATTTCTATTGAGAGCCTCAGCGAAGGTGAGTGTGTGGTTTGTGTTTTTATGTGAGAGCTATGATGATGGGTGTTCTGGAGGGCTATGCATTGCATGTGGTGTGGTGCAGGTGTTGACCTTCTCCTCTTTACCGGCTATTCCAGCCTTGGCTTGAGAATGCATGGCTTCCAATTTGGATATGTAAATGCATCTCTCACAAGTCTAAGTGTTGGGAGGTAAGTAGAGAGGGTTGTCTGTGTACATGAGGCAGTTGCTACACTTTTCAGAATGCCCAAGTTCACCAAGTTAATAGGAGAAAGCACAGGAAACTGACCTTTAGACATCCCAGAAAGGATGGTCATTATTGCTAAGTACTGGAGCTGTTTCCTTATATAGAAAAATAGAAAAAATGTTACTCAAGGTGAGACTGTACAGAGCACTGCCAAACACTTGAGGGGAAACTAATACGTAGACCCTGAAAATTTAAAGATGAAGCATTTAGGCAGATATTCTGAAGTTAGAAAAAACTAATGAGTACTTACTGAAAAATAAAGAATTAGCTTGTCAAGAATGATGAAAAGAGGGGAATCACATGAATGGCTACTGCCTAGCTACTAGTAATGCTGGTCTCAGCACAGTTTCACTTTGTTGGGATACGATACTCCATAATGTTATTTTCAGTATTTCCTGTGATTTGAACTCTGTGGTTTACTGTAAATATATATTCAGTATTTTCATGTTCTTTTATTATTTATTATTAAATATATTTAAAACTTTTATTGTGGCTGGTCCATTTAGAAAGTGTTTAAGCTTTGAGGGTGCTTATATTTATTTGGTGACACTGTATGTGTCACTCCAGAAGGCCTAGCTGTCTCGGTCAATTACTACCATTTGTATTAGTATTAATATTACATAGTATAATTGGACACCATTCATTAAGAGCCTTAGGGTAACTGATTGTGGAGTGTCTGGTGGCAGTGATAACTACCTTGTACTCGAGGTAGAAGGGGGCACAGCAGGTAAATCTGTGCCAGCCTTTCCCAGTTGTGTATGAAAATTTAAATCTCAAAGAGTGTGTGTGTGTGTGTGTGTGTGTGTGTGTGTGTGTGTGTGTGTGTGTGTGTGTGTGTGTGTGTGTGTGTGTCAGCTACTTGGGGCAGGGACATGAAACATTGTTTTTTACAGAGAAGGTGCTGGAGGACTTGGCTTGGATACTCAGCTGAGGACTTAACCCTACTGCTGTACCCTTGGGGAGTCTTACTGGGGACCTGGAGGGAGACAGAGAGATCCAGACCCCAGAGTGAGTGTGTTCCCTGTGTGCTCTTAAGGGAAATTGTGCTTGATACAAAGAGGTCTGCATATGGAAATACTGAGGGTATCCATTTGTGTTCCAAGTGGATGTCCCTATCCAGTGTCAGAGTTGGGAATTCAGGCTCCTTGATTAATGGCCCAGAGAGGGGTCATCACACTGACAATTGTTACTGCTGTTGTGCATTGCCTTAGCTACTTTTCAGAAGTATTATGCCTGAATGTCAATTATACATGCCTCATATGCCTCATGCAGTATTAATGTTTCTTTATTTTGGGGGGGTGCTTTTTTGCATAAATAAATATTCCTGGGTATGTCAGTACCAACGTTTAGTAAATAGCGAGTGCTTTGAGGTGACAAGGTGTGTTAGATGTATGAAGGGCTGGAAAGATAATTCATGCTTGTACAACCTTACATGCATGTGACTCTATTTTGCCTTTTCTAAAAACAGTTAGCTTTGAGCATAACTGAGACTATCCATGCATTTCTTCTGCATGCTGGGAACTACTGTGCATGCTACTGCTTTCCACAGCATGTTCAAGTGAACCAGAAGCCACATTCACAAGTAAAAGAGACCTAATTATGTGCATATGTGGCTATTCACATTTTCATACTACTATGATTCACAGCGATAAACATAAAAGGGCCTAATTTGCATATAAATGTGTAAATGACCCTGACAATGTGAAAAATGCCACACCGCCATATTAACTTGTGATTACTCAAATTAGGTGGTAAATGATTTAAAAAATTGTAGAATTTTTAAAGTAAGAAGAAATAATAGAAATATTACAAATTATTATGAAACAGTTCAAAATGATGTAAAATTAGTGAGTTTACTATAAGACATATTTTTTCCTCATATGATGGGCATAGAGCAAAGGCTTTAGTACATATTTTAAAGCTACCATTTGTACATGTAAAATCATTACAGTAGCAGCAGTGGAAATGATAAGTGATTGCTGAAAAAAATCATTTACTTTGGTGTCATTTAGTAATATATGTACATGTGGTTGAAATGCAGAGATGTAATTATGAAGTAGTGATGTGGCAAGGATGTTTTGTTGTCTCAACATACATGTGTCTTTACTTATAAATTTCTGAGTGTGAATTATGAATGTAAAATTATAGTGTTAGGATTATTATAAAATGGTAGGGATTAGGGGAAGGCTGTATCTGTTAAAAAAATGATTACTACACTGTTGTAAATGCATTTATGATAGTACAGACATTACGTTAGCACAACTTTACTTGGCTGGCCTGAGATTCTACATGTGTATATCGTTATGGGGTTTGTGTCACCTCCCTTTTTTATGAGAATGGCAGGCATGCTTTCATTGTGTGTCGTTTGACCGATGATTGCATCAAAAGTTTATTTGTGTATGACTGTGGCATATTTTGTGATGTGCAGTAATGATGGAGAGCAAGGGGATCAAGGCAGTGAAAGGACGACTTCAGCCATGAGGAAAATCACATTTTCATGGCAGCCCTTGGGACAGCCCTTGGGACACATGGCCAATATCTGTTTGGTTAAAGGGGGCCCAAACAAGCTGAGAAGGCAAAAGACTGGAATCAAGTTGTAATGTACATTAATGCACTTGGTGGAAGACACTGCACATTAACACAGTGCAAGAACAGGGAGAATGTTATAGTAGGACATGCTAGAGCCAAGGCTAGGTAGAATGCAATTGTCCATAATAGTAGTGGGGGTGGCCCTCCAACACTTGTCCCTTTGACTCCTGATGAGGAATACCTCCTCTCCGTTTGTGACACAGAAAATGAAAATGGTGGCACTAAAATAATAAGAGATGGTGTGGACAATGGCAATTATCAACATCTGCAGCAACAATACACATCTGCTCAGGAAGGTTGGTTTGAAAACAGTTAACATATATTTATAAAGAGAACTGAATGCTGACATGGGATGATTGCATTAAACACATGATGATTACTACTGATAACTGAATCTTCCACACCTGGACAGAATGAGAATGACAACGAAGGTAGTGTTCATGATAAGTGTTCCCCACATCTCCTTACTAAGCTTTCGGTAGTGTGTGCTATTTCTTTATTAGTAATGTTTTCAAATCATTTTTACAGGGTAAGCAGCAGAAACAAGCATTTCCATTATGACAATAATTTTGGAGGATATCAATAGCAGAATTGCTTTTGAAAATGATGATGATGATAGCATAGTTAATTTAATGAAGCAGCCTGAGGAAGTGTCATGCAGGTCCCAAGTTTAATGGCAGGATTTCACACCCCACAACATATTAGCAACTCTGCAGGAAGTCACAGTATCTCATAAAGTCAAGCACATGCTGACATTACATTCCAGCTTGTAGAGGAAGAAAACCCATGCATCTCTACACCAGTATCTCCAAATCCAAACGAGCACTTCCAGGATGATGGCAGGCATTCATAGATAACAGTGTAGTGCCCACAGTGACACCTTTATAAAGGGGATACAAGCATAGGAATTTGTCACAGCTACCCCAGGAAACACATAAGGCATTAGCTGCCTGGCAGCAAATGTGATGTTACATTGTTAGGACTCAAAGCACTGCCATAGAGAATCAGCTAGAAATGGTCAGAGTCCTTGGGGGTATAAGTAAGGATTTTCAGCACTGTGTGGCAATGGCACAGAGCAGGAAAAATGCCATGATCACACTGATGCATAATATGGTGGCACACAAAGAATCCATGTCCACCTCCATTTGTACCTTAGTTAGTACTTACCAGACTCAAATAGGAGTCAGTCCTTAAAGGGAAAGAGGACAGGGTACTATCCAGACATGTGGCGGCAGATGACATGAGACTACAAGTGCTTCTCAAGAAAGCACTGTAATTAGTCGGGGGTGAAAACACACCAGATTTCACACAGGCTATGTCGATGTTCATCAATACCTAGCAGAACCTCCATGTTGAGGTCCTAGTTACTGTCAGATCAGTGTGTGTAGCATCATCTGTATCAAGAAGGTCATGACATTGGACCGACTCACCATCCAACTCTCATGATGGTCCCTCTACAAAATCACTTCCACCACCACCTAGCCTATCCTTAGGAGATGTGTAGAACATATTTGACCTTGACCTACTGTGATTCAAGTGTGGCATTTCTGTTACTTACAAATTTTCCTTTTTACAATTTTTCCTTCACACCCATGTCAATGTTTAACTTGAAGGGGAATAAGTTATTAATAAGTTATTAAATAAATTAAAGGGGGGCTTAGGACACTTTTAACTGCAAATGTATTTTATTCCTATAATAATACTGCTTAAAATCTCATGGAACTGTGGAATATTGTATGTCATAACATAAGATTGCAGTAATTAACACCATTAATGCTGTATGCATTGACATTGTTAAGTCTGGCAGTTGCTCACAAAAGTAGTAATACACAAATTTTCAGGGAACCACTAATAAGAAAATTACAGATTAAAATGAGTATCCTGCTATGTAAACAAATACTGCTGCCACTTCACCCTCACCATTGCACAGATGATGATATTTTTTTTAATCTGAGGCCACAAATTATTGTGTATGACAAAATAAAATAGTTAACGTGCAATACCTCAATAGTTCAAACTCATTGTAAAGGATGAACTCATGCTAAATACTGAAGTAATACTTTTTTTCCTAATTGCACCACTTCAGAATGCACAGTATATGGATATGTAGGTACACTACCTGTCTAGAATGTATTGTTGTTGTTTGTCTTTCAGCTTTTCCAGGTAAGAGGTCACCACAGCGGAACTCCGGTCCAGTAATGATTGGCAGTAGATTTTTACGAAATGCCAAGGTGCCAGCTCGATGCCCAACCTTCAACGAAGGCACGCCCATTTACGCATGCATGTCTTTCAAACGCTACCCAACCACGGGGAGGACATGCAGACTCCACACAGAAGGCACTCCCAAGCCAAGCCGAGAATCTATCGGAAGAATCTCTTGCTGTGAGGTAACAACGCTACCACTCTACCACCAAGGAATGTATTGTACACAGTTAAAAATATGATTAGTGATTATATGATGCTGTATGCCATCACTGAACAAGAGTCAGTGAGCACTTAGGCATGACTTTTACAAACAATAATATTATCTGTTCTGAAATTAAAAAAAATAATTATTTAAAAATGAGAAATGAACAATGACAGCAGACCAAGCATCAAAAAGCATAGCCTACATATACCACTGCATGCTTCAATTATTCTCTGTGTGTTTTTTTACAAGATGGGAAACACTAACCTGAATGCCATGGTCCAAAGTTCTGAACTAGATGCAGCCTCTTTACCTGCATAGCCATATGCCATGCATGAGCCTGTCACTAGAGGTCTATTATCACTGCTGCTGGTTAGTCACCATGAGTCATAGTAGGACTGGAACTGGAAGTTGCATTGACAAAAAAGGTCACTTCACCACCACACTAGTGCATGACCATGTTGTGCAGAATGCTACAGGTAGTAAACACTCTGCATTCAGTAGCTGTCAAACTGAAGGGCACCCCCAGACTCATCCATGCATGTAAAATAAATCTTCAGGAGGCCAAAGAGACTCTCTTGATGACAATACAGGTCTGGGACAGGGCTGTATGAAAGTTCTTGTTTGCAGCTCTACTTGGATAAGCCTTGGGTCCAGTGGATCTCCAGCATTACCTGAAAGAAAAAGAGAGAGAGAGAGAGAAAACGGGGGGCATAACCAACAAGATGATCACTGGGCATCCTACCAAGTAGGAAGAGGCAGTAGGGTGAGCTAGTGTGCCAGGTATGGGAATCATATGCACTGACATATAAGCCTTACTTGTCCAATGGCGAAGAGCTGCTCCCACAACTGTACTATACTGTGTACTGTATGTCTGTACCATACTGTGTATTGCACAGACTGTCTGCAGTGAAGCCACTGTATCCTAGTCCTCTGTCAAGACGGTATGCACACACAGAAGTGTGAGTTCCACAAGGCACACAGAGGGAGACAAGAACAGCTATAACAATGAAATAAATAATTTAAACAGATCATACATAATACAACGAATTACAATGATACCATGACATGGACCCTTTTATGATATACATATAACTAGACAGCAACCTTAGGATAAGTGCCCACAGGCAGCATATCACTGTAGATATTTGTGATGATGGGTGCATCACCACCATAACATCAGTGCAGAAATAGAAATAGACTGTGGCAATTTACTAAACCAAGCAGTTCCTTTGGGTCATTATATTTGTATCATTAGCAAGACAGAAAAAAGAAAGACTTACCTTTCTAACAAAATGTTTGCAAATGCAAATAGAATTTTATATAGTTCTAAGTGATAACATGTTTGTAAAACATATATTCACAGTTTGCTGAACATTGCATTAAACTAACAGTTTACAGACCTGGACCCTTAAAAAGCTTAAGCTTTTAAGTATTCTAATTATACAACTTGAAAGAAGTAGCTGTCCTGTCAACATTTACAAAAACAGAACGTTTAATCAAATGAGGAGCTAACTTACTGTCAACATTTACAAAAACAGAACGTTTAATCAAATGAGGAGCTAACTCCCCTCTGACATCACAAGTAGATAATCATAAGGGGATTTTCAAAATGCTGGGGGTTGGAAAGGATTTGTGAGATGGATAGCATGCTGGTGTAGAGGTTATGGTTCTTGTCTCATAATTCCAGTCTCTCAAATTTGATATTGACATACAGTCAATATTTGTGTGAAGTTGGTATATTCTCTACATCTTTGTGGATTTTCTCTTAGTACTTCAGTTTTCCTCTTCTTTCCAAGGATGCAATGGTTGACTGTGCACTTTAAATTATTCATGTACTTCATATTGTCTTCTCAGTTTATTTGTGGCATTAAAATTCCACAAGAATCAGTTCACTTCAGTTAGAAACACAGACATAAATAAAGTTAAAGGAGCCATAGTGTAATGAATGATTTGTAAGACTTGATATAAAGTATAAAACAATGCAGAAAAAATCACTGTGACTGATTTCTAGGATGCATATTGTTTGAAGGAGAGAAGAGAAAGGAATATACAGTATGAAATAGACACATTATCAGAGGACAGTAGTGAGAGAAATGTGAAGTAGAGTGTGGAAACCAAGGACATACATGATGTGGAAAAATTCCCAGGCTGACGTCATGAACTACAGTTCCACAGAGTGGTAGCGGTGGTGGTGGTGGTGGGGGGGGGGGGCTGTACTTTTAGAGAAACCTGAAGATTTAGAGCAATGAAGCAGGAGCAGTGACTAGATTATGTAATGAGTGAGGTGCAGTTTAAAAAAGCTAAATGCAACACTCAGGTGGACTTGGCATATAGCTGCTTTCTTCCATTAACATATTAAAATGCTCACAGCAAAAAACTCAGTCTTCAGGATAAAGTGCCTCTGTAGTACAAAATGAAGAATTATGGAGCATAAACACAAAGGCACACCTTTGTGTTTATGCTCCATAACATATCAAAATGAGTGGATGCAGATAGTACTAATTTAATATTGCTAACTTTGGAGCTATCATTTTCTATAACTACATTTTCTAGAACATCTTGCAGCTGACAGCAAATATGATTTTAATGCTGAAGCTTTAACTTTTAGCTATTCAGTCTGGAGATTTCATAAAGTCTGACTGTTTGCAAACCCTAGTGCATTCACCAGCCTATACAATTCATGAGATGGTGAAAATGGAGTTTACATACATCATAACACATCCTGTAGGCACGTAAGTCCCCATCGGCCGCTGCTTTTGTTTGATATTTACTGCAAAGGAACTTACAAATGCTAGTATATAAGTAAGTAAATGTGATCATGTTATATCAGTCTGTCTCACTTCTTTACCACCTAATGTAATTTACTCTTTAGTTCCTCGGTATACTGTGTTGTCTTTATGTATCTTCTTCTTTCGGCTGCTCTCGTTAGGGGTCTCCACAGAGGATCATCTGTTTCCATTTCTTCCTGTCCTCTGCATCTTGCTCTGTCACACCAACCACCTGCATGTCCTCTCTCACCACATCCATAAACCTTAATTTTAGGCCTTCCTCTTTTCCTGTTACCTGGCAGCTTCATTCTTAGCATCTTTTTCCCAATATACTCAGCATCCCTCCTCTGCACATATCCAAACCAACATAATCTTGCCTCTCTGGCTTTGTCTACAAACCTTCCAACCTGGGCTGACCCTCTAATATACTTATTCTTAATCCTGTCCACCCTCATCACACCCAGTGCAAATCTTAACATCTTTAACAGTGCCATGTCCAGCTCTGACTTCTGCCTTTTGTCAATGCCACTGTCTCCAACCCATATAACATAGCTGGTCTCACTACCCTCTTGTAGACCTTCCCTTTCACTCTTACTGATACTCGTCTGTCACAAATCACTCCTGACACTCTTCTCCACCCACTCCATCCTGCCTGTACTCTCTTCTTCACCTCTCTTCCACACTCACCATTACTCTGAACTGTTGATCCGAAGTATTTAAACGCATCCACCTTCGCCACCTCTACTCCCTGCATCCTCACCATTCCTCTATCCTCCCTCTCATTCACACACATATATTCTGTCTTAGTGTTGTCATTATGTATATTACATATATTTACTGCATATATGTGAACTGCCTCTGACTGGGTCATCACTGAACAGGGACCTTTGAACTTGTTCATTTATTCACTTATCACCTTAAATAATTAATAAATTAATAATAATTAATAAATAAATATATAGACAGACAAATAGCAAGATGGGTTGATGGAGATAGATAGCTAAACAGACAAACAGACAGGCAGATATGTTTGTAGGTCAGCAGAATTAGCAAGATATTGAATGGTTTTATTGCACTTCTGTGAACTTGGACTCTCTGGATTGTAATCCAAGAAATAAATATTTTACTGAATGAAATAGTAGTTGTCACCTCACAGTTAGACGTTGACCGTTCGATTCTCAGTTAGAGCGTCTTCTGTGTGGCGACATGCGTGAATGGGCGTTCCTTCGTTGAAGGTTGTGCGTTAGGCCCGGCAAGCCAGCACATAAAAATCTACTGCCAATCATTAGCGGACCGGAGTTCCGCTGTGGCGACCCCTAACCGGGAAAAGCCGAAAGACACAACAACTGAATGAAATAGTAGTTGAACATTGTTTCTGGTTCAGTTGTTTTTTTGTCACCAGGAGTATTTACTTGGATTCTAGCAGCTATAATAATCACAGACATATCTCACAAAAAAAAAAAAAAAAAAACTTGGTTGATTGCTCACACCAGTTTTCCAGAAAGGACATTTGCAAAGAAACTATAGTTTCAGATTGATTTGTGTAATGTTTAATTAACCATTGCTTGATGATTCCTGATTGCTGCACCTAAATTCTGTTGCATTTAACAATGATTAAAATTAATATTAAATGCAGTACACATTGCAATTAACCATACATGCACTTGTATGTTACTGTTCATTAGACAATTCATTAGGTAATACTATGCAATTCAAAATAATAAGATTTTGGGTACGTTTCAAGTCTATGCACAGCAGTTGTATAGTGCTCTCTCTGTTATTTGGGGAGAAATTGGAATGCAGTTTTAGCATATGCAAAAACCTAAATCTGGGTTATTATACTGACAGTGTCAAGATGTTTGGCCTGTATACAGCATTAAACATACTTCCTTTTTTACATTACTTCATACTTAAGAAACAAAATAAAATAAACATTTTCAAAGCAATATTATATAAGAAATTATGGGACATTTAACAAATTTCTGAATTTTAATTAAATTTATTTGTTACTGAAGCAAACAAATTGGTGTTTCTTGGACACTTTTCAACCACAACCCAGGTCACAAGGGAAAAGGTAAACACAAAATAGAAATAGATAATTTAGTGTAGCCAGTCAGAAGGCTTGCTTTTAGGATGTAGCAGAAAAGAGGTTCTAACCAGAAAAAAACCCAAGAAGGCATAGAGCGGATATATAAAGCACAGCGCATAACACAAGCAAAAAGTCAGGATTGAGTCCCAGACTGTAATGCTGGGAATCACAAGTTTTTCCACTAACCACCTAAGCTACCCTTTTCCAGCTAGGGATCTTTTGTTATTTTTCTGCATTTTGCAGTACATTTTTATTTAAATATTCTTTTTCTGAAAACAAAAATAAAAACTTTTCAGTTACACCATTTCCATATATCTTACAGAAGTTTTGCACACATTCTTTGTATGTTTAAATGCCTTAGATTCATTTTTATTTCTATTGCACTCAAGAATACAATACTAATCTCATAAGTATGTCTGACACAGAACCATACACCTAAACATATAATAAATGGCAGTCACCTGGCAAACAAAGCAATTAGTTTGAGCTTGTTATGGGATTATTTACAGCCTAACACAACATGTTGTAAAGATTTTTCACTGAATTCCATTTCAGCTAGAAATATATAAATACATCTAGCCATGTAGTTCATAAGAGAGGTTCTGTATTTTGCCCTTGGCTGGACAGTGGACATCACTTTATAGTGTACAAGTATAATTGCATGGTTACAGTTTTTTCATCTCTTCTTACAAGGCACCAAAATTCAGTACTTTAATAACTGGCAATTTCTATGCAGCTTTTTTGTAACCTAACTTTGTGGTTTCTACTCCTTGGTTGATAAGACAGCTTTCTCTTTGAAAAGGGTATTTGTTTTGCAGCAATTACATTAGGCTAAATAGAAATTTGTTACTGACAGAAAGACAATGCAGAGGGAGAAACTGGTTAGAAAAAAAAGTACTACAAGTGGCGGCTTATAAGGTAATGTACATGTATAGAAGAATCATCGTTAAAATGGTCTTCACCTTCCTTTTTCATGCTGCTAAGACTAAAACTTACCAGCAGGCTATTAGTAGTTACTGATGTGGGTAAAATTGTTGAGAGGCCTGTTTCTGCTGCTGAGTCGCTGTTGGCAGGACTCCATCACAAAGAAACCTGTGCATTCTGATGGATAGATGCTCATCTCTGGATGCTTTCCAATACATAGCAGCTTGCAGATTCTGCTGAATAGCTATGGAACATTAGCGAACTCAGTAGTACAGATGCCTCCATGTTTATTCATTTGTATTTTTGAGCATGAAAGATAAAATAAAATGCAGTAGCTCCATTTCTGTGTGTATCAGAGCTGGAGAGATGCTCAAAATATTAAAGGCTGGTTGTTTTATATCATTATTTTCATCTGTAAAATGCCTTAAACTAGAGAAGGCCTCCTAGCACTGGAATGTAGGGCCAGCCTTCCTTAGAACTCACCTGAGCAAAGAGATAAACAAACAATAAGTGTCCTTATTCCTGTAAACATGGCAAGTCAGAAATCTGCTCAAATGAAAGATGGGGGATTGTGGTTAGAAAAACAGTAAATGAATGTATAGCAGAACACTTGCTAAACTTTATCACACATCTAAACAAGTTTCATTTGACTTGTTTAGAATAAATTACTGGGCCTCAGAGCAATTAGGTATGAGAAGGTTTTTCGTGCAGGTCAAATTTTATTGACTCTGTAACTCTTAAGAGCTGCATTTGGTTCAATTTGCTTTCTTTATCTTAAGAAAGAAAGGGCATTGGTACTTGTTTATGGTCACACTACAAAGCCAAAAAAAAAAAAAAAAAAAAAACACTCACTTCATGTAGCTGTTATTTGTTAATGTTTTATCTAAATTGTTAAGCACTTTTACATTCATTCATTGTGTAATGAAATCTTGGAAAGTGAGAGGATGCCTGAGGAATGGAGAAAAAGTGTTTTGGCACCGATTTTTAAGAGTAAGGGTGACGTGCAGAGCTGTAGTAACTACAGAGGGATTAAATTGATCAGTCACAGCATGAAGTTATGGGAAAGAGTAGTGGAAGCAAGGTTAAGAAGGGATGTGATGATTAGTGATCAGCAGTATGGTTTCATGCCAGGAAAGAGCACTACAGATGCGATCTTTGCTCTGAGAGTGTTGATGGAGAAGTACAGAGAATGTCGGAAGGAGTTGCATTGTGTTTTTGTAGACTTAGAGAAAGCATATGACAGGGTGCCTAGAAAAGAGTTGTGGTATTGTATGAGGAAGTCAGGAGTGTCATAAAAGTATGTAAGAGTGGTACAGGATATGTACGAGGGTAGTGTGACAGTGGTGAGGTCTGCGCTGGGAGTGACGGATGCATTTAAGGTGGAGGTGGGGTTACATCAAGGATCAGCTCTGAGACCTTTCTTATTTGCAATGGTGATGGACAGGTTGACAGACAAGATCAGACAGGAGTCCCTGAGGACTATGATGCTTGCAGATGACATTGTGATCTGTAGTGAGAGTAGGGAACAGGTGGAGGAGACCCTGGAGAGATGGAGATATGCTCTAGAGAGAAGAGGAATGAAGGTCAGCAGGACTAAGGCAGAATATATGTGTGTGAATGAGAGGGAGGATAGAGGAATGGTGAGGATGCAAGGAGTAGAGGTGGCAAAGGTGGATGAGTTTAAATACTTGGGGTCAATAGTTCAGAGTAACAGTGAGTGTAGAAGAGAGGTGAAGAAGAGAGTACAGGCAGGATGGAGTGGCTGGAGAAGAGTGTCAGGAGTGATTTGTGACAGACGAGTACCTGTAAGAGTGAAAGGGAAGGTCTACAAGAGGGTAGTGAGACCAGCTATGTTATATGGGTTGGACACCGTGGCATTGACAAAAAGGCAGAAGTCAGAGCTGGACATGGCAGAGTTAAAGATGTTAAGATTTGCACTGGGTGTGACGAGGGTGGACAGGATTAGGAATAAGTATATTAGAGGGTCAGCCCAGGTTGGAAGGCTTGGAGACAAAGCCAGAGAGGCACGATTACGTTGGTTTGGACATGTGCTGAGGAGGGATGCTGAGTATATTGGGAAAAAGATGCTAAGGATGAAGCTACCAGGTAACAGGAAAAGAGGAAGGCCTAAGATAAAGTTTATGAATGTGGTGAAAGAGGACATGCAGGCGGTTGGTGTGACAGAGCAAGATGCAGAGGACAGGAAGAAATGGAAACAGGTGATCTGCTCTGACGACCCCTAATGAGAACAGCCGAAAGAAGATGATGATGATGATGTTAAGCACTTTTACAGAGTATAAATTCTGCAAACCTTTAAAATGAATAAGAAACGTTTTTTTTTCAAATTTATTTTACTTTATAGACAAAGAGCTTAGAATTGAGCTTATTTCTTCTAACTGTTCACAAGAAAATACTAAATGATTACATGAAAAAGAATGTTTTTTGCTTGGTCAGTAAATGGGCTGAGCTGCAGGAACTACATTGTGCTGTGGTAAGTCACTGTATCTGAATAAATCTGAATGTCACAAATCCAATAATTAATGAAAGGGTTCGGCAATCAAGGTCAGAATTGTCAGTGACATTCAACTACTCCTAACAAATCACTACTCTAATAACTGACCATAGATACACGGAAGGTAAGCAACACAGTACACAGACTGAAGGATGCAAGGGACTGATGCAGCACATCAAGCAAGAATGGGAGGGTATTACTAATGGCTAGTCAATGAGACAACATAATGCTGCAGATATAAGTGGACACAGAGTTGTACTTTATAGGCCAGTACAGTAATCCTTTAATTCTGTGTCTTTGCAGATAAGACATCCTTTTCTGTTGAATGCATAGCATATTCTCAAGCACCTAATTAGCTAAACAGAGACAGAAATCTTCCAGGATGTATGGCCCCTTAGATGAATATTAAAATCTCATGACACTTATCAAAAAAGCAATGGGTTTCATTAAACTTGTCAATACAATCATATATTATCCACAAATTACAAAGGAATCTGTGACATGAAGTAGAATGGAATTAAGTGTAGTGGACAGAGAAGCAGCTGTAGACATGATGGCTGGTACTCTTCAGGAGGACAGCTGGTTGGAGATGCTCTACTGGTTTACTGATAATGTACTAAATGGTACAACATGTCTCATGTATAAACTGCTAGTGTGTGCCTAAACTACATGAAATGAACAAAATGCATATTTCCTCCGTGAAGCTGGCCATCAGCTAGTCTCTTCTTTCACTGGGTCTACCAGACTCACCTTATCCATCCCCAGGCACAACCTGATCCACTTCTAGGGCCAAGGAGGACATTGAGGATACTAGTGCTGTGTCATACTGCTATAGAGGAGTGTGCTCTAACTCCCTTCTATCCCACAACAGCCTTGCAATCTCTGTAGTTGCTGATCTTGTGTGGTGCAAGCATGCTTCTGCACATGTGCAACTTCCTGACAAAGTGACACACTTCTTCTGCAGCATGGAGTTTACCAGGCTGTTTACAGTGCTGTTATGGTGAGCTAGGGTTGCCTGTGTCCTCCCAGGATGGATGAGCCAGCGTTGGCCACTTAGTCTCATCATCCTCTGTGGCATCTCCAGTGTTTATGCCTGGGGTGCAGTATGGGCTTTATCCCTTTGTACCAGAAGGCCATAATGAATTCTTTGAAGCATAAGCTGTAGTCAATCATCTTGATTAGAAGTGCATTAAGGCTGCTGTAACTATTACTAGATTTGTGATTGCATTTCCAAATAAGTTTTCCAGAAAACTTATTTTTATTTGTTTATTTCTTTGTTAACTAAGTAAGTGACGACCATTTTAACCCTTTCCAGACATAACCTGATTCACAAACTGAAGGAATAATGAAAAAAAAAAGTATATGTGTGTGTATATATATATATATATATATATATATATGTGCAGACAGTTTTTACTAACCATTCAACCAGCATTCTTTGAAAACCAGAGTACCTTGAGAAAACCCATGCAGGAAGGAAAGAACATTTAAACTTCCCACAGGCAGTGACCTGACATTAGGACTGAACCTTAAATTCTGGAGCTGTGCGGCAGAGACATTACTCATTATGCCACCATGCTGGATAGAATGGCAATGCATTTTTGGCCAGATCTACTATGGCCCGGGCTGTTGCTACCATAATAGGAACAACTGACAATTTACATGGCACTAACACTTGGAGAGAGTGCTAAAAGCTATATCAGCTGCATATGGGCTAAGATTTGTTGCACTATGCCTATGGGCACTTTGGGTATACTGCTGCCATCAAATGGCATGCTGTGGCATTTTCTTGCTGCTGTGATGCGCTCTGGCTGCCAAAGGGGTACAGTGGCTGGATAGTAACATTTCCATAATTTTTTTTTGTAACATGTATCAAAACCCTACTACACTACCAGACTCCCTTAGCGACCGCCTTCCTATCCAAGTTCTTAGGCATGCTGTTTAGATACCTAAATACCACATCTATAAAGATTGTTGTAATCTTTTCACTTTTAACAGTGAGACCTTTAATCACATGTTAAACTCTGTAGATTTTGAAACATATCAATCTAAATTATGCTGTCCTTCATTTCAATTCCCCTTTTCTCTCCATCCTTGGTTCCCTGGCACCTCTCAGAAAAGTAAGAATCAAAACAACCCACATCCCCTGGTGCTCAAAAGATACACTCACTCTTATGAAAAACAGAGACAGCACCTGGAATCAATAGAATAAAACTAAATCACCATCTCTTCTCCAAACCTATAAAAAATGCATAATCTGGCTAAAAAACACATCAATACAGTTAAGAAAAAAATTCTACTCCAATGCCCAACTCACACATAAGTCTAACCCAAACAAATTCTAGCACTCTATTAATAATGATCCTGCACCCAGGCAACCCTAATACTCCCAGACCCTACCCCGACAACCCCCCCCCGAAACTGCGACTCTTCTAAATTCATATCTCACTGAATCTATTCACAAACACTCCCACAATGGTCAGAACAATAAACCCACACCCCCACTCCACATTTCACCAGTACTCCCACTTTCACACTCGACCCCATCCCATCGTCTTACATCAGATCTCTCCTGCTTAAGCTGAAGCCATGCTCCCCCTCTTATAACCCCCCTTTCTTAAACTAGCCACTAACTCAATAGCCTACCCCATCTCTATCCTGATCCGTAGATCTATTCAAGAATCCACCATCCCAGATGTATGGAAATCATTTTTTATCTCTCCATTACACAAGGGAGGCAACAGCAATGAACCATCCAACTACAGAACTATTGCTATTCTCTCTCTGCTATCTAACCTCCTCGAAAAATCTATTCACAGACAGCTTATTAAGCACCTTCTAGATAATAACCTCCTAACCCCTATGCAACATGGCTTCAGACTCCATCATAGTACATCTACTGCCCTACTGTCCTTTACTCAAACCGTTGCCGAAGCCATGGACAAGAATTTACTGGTTTCTTGCTTCTTTCTTGACCTTTCTAAAGCATTCAATCCTGTATCACACTCCAGCTCTCTCGATAAACTATCACAACTCAACTTATCTCCCGCTACTATTAAATGGTTTACTAGCTATCTCACTAATAGACAACAATCAGTAAGATGACAGGCTTCTTGCTCCCCTTACTTAGCAGAACAAACTGGGGTGCCTCAAGGCTCAATTCTTGGCCCTCTGTTCTTTAATATTTTCACAAACCAACTGCATATTTCCTGTACAGCATCCTCCCTGACACAATATGCAGATGACTACCCTTATTATCTGTTTTGACAGTTTATCTAACCTCCTCTCTACTACTCAATATAGCTTCCTATCTGTATAAAAATGCCTACCTAGCCTTCCATGTCTACTTTATGCCTCCCCATCTTTTCACATCTACAATCTACCCTTTTGGCTAAACTCTGTCAATCATACTATAGTGTTGCAAGATTAGCTAGTAACCAATCCTACAAGTCTCATCACTGCCATGCACTAAAACAACTCCAGTGGCTTGACTTCCCCCAGCACCTGCTTCACTCCTAGCTGCAAATGACTCATACTCTACTCTTAAAACCCCTTTCCTGTCCTGTTCTATCCTCATTAATATTACATTATACCACCCCACCCCCCAGAACTCTCTGCAGCTCCTTCTGGACACATAAACCAAACAAAACCATTGTAAGCATCTTTACAAACATAGTATTTCCCATGCATGGAATAAACTCCCCCTTAATATCCGAATCATTTCTAACATAAATCTCTTTAAATCCAAACTTAAAACTTTTCTTCTAAATGCCAACACCTGTCACTGCAATTATCCCACTTAAATTCCACCTTACTACCTCTCACACTTTTAACAACCACCTATTGCAAGTGTCCTATCTCATTTGCATCTTTCTGTTTTTGTTGAATAAAAAAATTATAACTTTTGTACTGCATGTTATGCACATTATTGTAATGTTTATGTAAACTTCATTCTCATGCCTTTTGTAAATTTGTAATGTTCTCATGTAAACCACATTATTGTAATGTTTTCATAAAACTACATTGTTAGATGCTTTTCTTTTCTGTAACTTTGTAATAACTGTCTGGAGCTTTTTTTTCCTCGGGTCTTCACTGAAAACAGGCCACTGGCTCAGTTGGACTAACCCAGTTAACAAATGACAAATAAGTAATTAAATGTAGAATATGTCCTTCAATGACCTATTTCACACATCTTATGAATTTTTAGATGCATTGGATGAACAAATAGTACCATGAGAGAAAAAGAGAATTACACAGTCATGTCCGCATTAAAATAACCTCAACAAAGTCATGGAAAGGATGGTATCCACATAGAGATGAGGTTAGATATATATTGAGATGAGTAAGGTGCTAAGTAGCTACTACCTGGACAAACAGACCTATCACATGCAGAATTCTGCAACATGCAGTGAGTTCCATGTAGCTGAATGTCTCAATGTCCTACTCCATATCACTATAACCCCAGAGAAAGGATCTCCGGTTGAAGCTCCACAGGCAGAAAACAAAGACATATTCCAAAATACCAAGCAGAGTATTAAGTGCAAATGTTTCCCACCAAGTTACTCTTTGTGCACTTGGTCTTATAAACTTAATGCCCATGATGATACAAGCTATGTGTGTGACCCCCTCTGTTCTATCCATATCACCAGTTGCCTGTACCCACATATTCACACTATGACTACTGCTATTCTGAACTGTTTTTGACAGCACTGCATGAATATATGTATAGATATTTATATGAAAATTGTATTGGCTAGAGGCTTATTAACTATATAGTTTACTTGAAAGTTGTAGCTGGTTGCACTGACATAGTGCTTCTTATTTATTGTCCCATTTATTTTCCTATCTTTTTGGAGGCACGCTAGAATCCCTTTCTTGACCTATTTTCCACAACTCCATCTATTAATGTACCACAGTCCCCCTCTTCCCCCTATGTAAAGTAATATTTACTTAGGTGAGTCTTTAGTCATTAAATTTAAAGCAGCCTCCTATGGTCATTTTCCCTCTGCTCCCTCCATTTTCATCTCTAACTCTCTGTCTTGCTCTATAATAATGTCTTGTCCTTGATATAGCACCCATTTCTGTTATCTTATTTAGTGTGGATTATTCTCCTGTGTCAGTCACTGCCAGCCTTTCCTGATCTAGCAGAGCTTCACTTTCTATTTGATTCCTGACCCCTGCCCTGTCCTGCCAGCGCCTTACTTCTTATCTCTCCCCTTTCAGACTGTGACCAGTTTCCTCTTGTTAACATTCCTTCCTCAGTATTCAAGCTTATCACTCCTACAGGACCTCCCTTTAGATTGTCATTAGCAATAGATCTGCTCATGTTCTATCTTTTACCAGTCCTGCTGCAAACCTTTACTTCCTCCCTCAATGATGCACCTTCTCCGATAACTTTTAGAGTTCCCACATTTTCAATTCCAATCTTACTTTCCCCTTATGTCACACAAACTAATACTCCCCACAAGTCTCCTGCCAAACTGCTAGTTCACACCTGGAAATCCATCTCCCCATTCATTAGACCTCTGCTAATCTAAAGTATTGGTGAAAGCAAATCTTCTGGCACCAAAAGGATGGCACGTAGCATATCACCTCTCTGCTTTTAATCTGCAAGAAATACCTTTTGCTATGAGGTGTGCAAGGTAAAAGGACTTCCTAACCAATGTTGTAATGTGATGGTCAAAAGAAAAGGAACTGTCTTTTCATGTACCCATGTCTCACAACCTTTTCATTTTGAAGTGGTGTGTTACCTATGTATGTTATAAGCCAAAGCTAGGAGGTTAGGGTCTATATTATAAGATCGACGGTTGAAAACATCGAACATATGGTCGACACCATATGGTTGATGTCTTCAACCATCGACCTTATAAAAAGACAAAAAAAAAAAGAAAAAAGTACCCTAATGGGTTTAAGCAGGGGGGCAAGCCCCACTGCACCCCCCCCTCACACCCCTCGCTACTTAAATATACCAACTCCAAGACTGCACTACATTGCAGTAAACGGAAATCTCCCCCTATGGAGATTTCCGTTTACACGCTCGAGATTCTGAGTGTTCGATATTCTCGTGTCGACAATGTCAGATTCAACATTGTCGGCTTTTGAGAATATAATATAGACCTGGAGGCTCTTATCAAATGTTAGAATATTGTGCTTTTATGCATTGAGCCTGAGGCCATTTTTACAACACCATCTACTGAGAAGAGTAAACCCCTGCTGAAGTTTATGCATGTAAGAGGTGGGACTTGGTGACGACTCCCAGCTTACAATCATCTGTGATCTTAGTTAACTAATGATCCTCATTTGATAGGTGCAGATCTGAGAAGTAAATGCCAAACAGCAGAAATTGCAGCACAGAACCCTGCAGAAATCCACTAGTCACCCTCATGCTGTCAGAAGACATGCCCCCTACTATTACTATGTAAGTCCTGTCTCTAAGTCAGTTGGTTCTGCAACTAACCACATATATGTCAGTTTGGAGTCCCTTCAGCTTTCTTTTTATATTTACATGTGGTATGGTATTGAATGCCTTGATGAGGTCAAGGAAAGCTGTATGGGCAGCTTGTCCACAGTCTACTGTCTGGGTAATCCACTCAAAGAAGTTAAAAAGATTCATTAGACAGGATTTACTACTGACAAAGTCAAACTGCTGAGAGTTGAGTCTGGTAAGATTTTTGATATCGTCATTAATTAGGTCAGTCATGACACATCCCATGGACTTGCATGTATGACTCATTGGGCTGATGGGTCTGCAATTCCTGGGGACTGTGTTGAAGTTGCCTTTGTGGAATGGCATCACAAAAGCTGTGCGCCATTCCCATGGTACAAAGTGGGTTACTAGGCTCTGGTTCAAAAAGTTGAGGAATGGGCCCCACCAATATTTATTTAGTGCTATTAGTTAGATAACCAGGTATGTTGTCAAGCCCCATGGATGAGGTATTCTTACATGCTCTTTTGTGATAATTAGTGGCTTGATTTCATCAGGGATAAATGGGTTTGGAATAGATGTCTCTGGGGTAAATTTGGCACCAAATTTGCTTTGCAGTATTTTGGTAATATCCACTGGATTGGAGTAGTTAGTACCATTATGAATAAACTTGGAGCAATGTTGGGTGTTATTTCTTATTTTTCTGACATAACTAAAGAAGGATTTGTAATTGTGTTTGTAGCTAGTCTAAGTTCATAGAATGTCTTTGTTTTTCCTATGTCCTTTTTTCACTTATCTAGCTGGTTTATGTTCCCTTTAATGTGTGGATCATTTATTCTGCTATTCAGGTTTACAAGTTTCTTCTTTTTATTCCATAGTTTATTAATGCATAAGGACCACCACGATGTTTTGCTTTTAGACCCCCCCCCCTCAATTGCTTGGATCTAGTTGGGACTGCCAATGTAATATATTTGACAGGGTGCAAATAAAACAATTGTGTATAACACTTTGCAATATCATCATTCTGGGTAATACATTTATACTTGAATTTAGAGACTTTATTATAAACCTATAAATATATAATATTATGTGGTTTATTAACTGAACTATGTATGTTGGAGCTTTTCTCCCAGGCCTCCACTGAAAATGGGATTCATGCCCAGTTGGACTTTCCCAGTAAACAAATGCCAAATAAATAAATAAAATAACTAAATAAAAACTGTAGGAGATTTATATGTTTGAAATCCTTAAATTCTGTGATATTAGTTTCTGATGGCTTGGAGATTCTCATGGAGAAGTTTACTAGTCTGTGATCTGATTTGATCACTAAAGGGGATACGTTGGAGATGGTACATATAGATGCTAAGTTTGTCATATCTCTCTTCATATCCCTCAAAGTTCTTCCTGACCAGTCATTTACCCACAAGTGGGCCACCATCATATGCTATACTCAAATTGTCTGGCTTAAAGGGGTTCTACCTGCACTTGTAACAGCAACTTTGGCTCCTGAGAGACAGCATAGAATCTGTATAAATTTCTCCTTGTGTTTGAAGATCGCTTAGGTGTAACGGCCTAAGATGTGCTTTCATCACCTTCCTGCCACCACTTACCATTCTTGCTTACTTCCTCTTTTCTCTGTTACTTCCAGTTCACTCTCATTTGGTTTTTCATCCTTAAATTTCTCTTAAGAACAGTGAATTTGGTTACCATTGTCAGAATGACTTCAAAATCTTAAATGAGAAAAGGGACTCAAGAGAACCAGATCCACTACTTAAAGACATGTCACAGCTTTCAAAATCTTAGAAGTACAGATTAAGAGAATTAAATAAAAACAAACATCTGAGGCTAATGCATTTCAAGTATACAGCTGAGTAAAACTATAAAAGTTATCTGGCAACACAGTGATAAAACACAAACACACACACACACACACATATATATATATATATATATATATATATATATATATATATATATGGTTTACTATCACAATGCCGACGTGCACTTGCACGGCTATGAAGTATTCGAACAACAGATGTTTAAATACTTCATATTTCGGCAGGTGATGTGAGCGAACGTTACCATTGCGAATGGACTGTGCATTCGCAATTCTAACGTTCGCTCATGTGAGGGGATCGCGGTACAGTGCGGTTAGGGAAATACATCCCTTTCCTCACTGTAGTGTGATCTCGGAGTTGGAATATTAAGTTGGGGGGGTGGGGGGTGCATGGGGGTGCAGCCCCCTGCATAACTGTATGTTTAGGCTAGTTAGGTAGGTAGTTACGGGACGGGTGGGAGTGCTGCGTATTGTCGAAAATGTCGTGAGCGGCATTTTCGACAATACACAGCTGTTTTTGACATTAGGAAAATTCGGAAATGTTCATATCCGATGTGTAAATTCGAAAATGCAGACATGTTTTGTTCTGATTTTCGAATTTATGATAGTAAACCTATATATATATATATATATATATATATATATATATATATATATATATATATATATATATATATATATATATATATATGAGACACAAGTATCAGTACTGTAGGGGAGGTCTCCAAAAAAGACTGTCCAGACAAAGGCAAAAAGTGTGGGAAATATCATGTCGCGACATGGTTATAAGAGTAACTTATGGCAGCAAGTACAATTCACTAGAAAGCCAAAGCACTGTGATAACAATATCTACCAATTCAATATTAATCAAGTCAAAATTGGAAGTAATCCAGAATAATCCATCATGAAAATTAGTAGTCCAGACAGCCATGCATTTAGTTTTTAAACATTGATAGAATATATACTTAAATATCAGTATGCAAAGTACACCTGTCTTAGTGCTCAAATATTCTAGTGCAGTTGTGAGCTTACTTAATGAAAATGCTTGCCCAAATGTAAATCATAACCAGCTCTAAAATACTGTAACAGTGAAAGGGTTCCATCATCTAAGAACTATCACCATTCACGGGAGTTTTTTTAAACATTTATAGCATAAAATAGCAAGCAGATCATGATAAACATCTATGTAGTTAAGGGAAGAGCAGATCATTCATTAAATTACATGACTGCTGAGAATCTGGAACTAATGAAGGTAAATTCATTAAATAGCATCTCAAGAAGCAAAGCAGCACGAGAGAGGCTATATGAAGAATATGCAGAAGTTTCACTTGGTATTTGCAGGTTAAATACTTTCAAATTAAGTTACACATAGTGCAGTAAAACCTGGGTGGCGGCCACATAGGGGTGCTCATTTTTATAAGAACTAATCTGGAAAAAACTCAGAATATGTGAAGAAGCAGATCTTACAGGGAATGCAAACGGGCCAACATGTTTCCGATCAGTAGTAGCTGCACAACCCAAGGTAACGCTGAAGAGCTTAAGATGTGCACCCCCCCACATGAAAATAGCAAACACTGAAATATCCAGAAAAAGTCAAATTATACTTATGGTAGATGATATAATTTTAGACAAAAATGGTACCACAATATTCAGTTAGTTAGACCTTCAATCAGGATACTACTGGCTAAACATTTACCCTGAGTATAGTAAAATTGCAATACTTACTGCCCATTTTGGTCTAAGACCATTTAAACAATTATTTTTTCCTGTAGTACAGTGGAAGAAATATTTCAAAATAAAATACATACATTTTTACTAGAAATAACTAATGCTAGATACCTTAATGATTGCATAATTGTGTTTTGTACATCCTTAATTAGAAATATGAGCATAATTAAGACAAATTAGAATTCCCCAGATCCTGAGGAAGGTTGACACTATTAAAGTCTGCCACAACAAAAAGCTTCAACTGCTACTTACTGTCATCTGGACATGACAAATTGTAATGCAAGACTTATACAGAATTTGTCTTCAGTCATAGAATAACTCAGAAATCTGACTAGAAAATGCATGTGAGGCATGTGAATACACATGACAGTGCTTTACTAAAGTTAAGATTGTCTGTTGTCAAACAATGTTTAGTCCTGTTTTGATCCAAACAAGTAAATACAGATTTAGTTGATGCTTACCCATTTGGATTAGAGGTCATGCCAACAAAAACATACTTTTGCAAGCCAATATTATAAATGTATTAGAGGCCATGTAAGTGAGGGGAAATATTATTCATAGACTATAAAAAGGAGATGACAAGAGAATGAAGTTGTGAACATTTCCATCTGTGCCTGTTTGGCATTAGTTAACTGTCATAATAAACTGCCAACCATTTGAAATAATGTTCAATAACTCTATACCAAAACTACCTGTGATGATCAAAATGTGGAACTTAGTTGTCTATAAAGTAGAATGCAAATGACTTTCCACATACTTAGCTGTGATCAAACAAGTAGAGAATCAGAGGTGGCAGAGAAGTATATTAATTGCATTACACAACTATAGTTTCCAAAGTATCATCACTGGAATACATTTAAGCATAAGCTAGTAATGTTCCTATTTTACAAAACAGAAAGCAATTACATCACACTAATACATAACAAAATATCACTAATAAAATCCCAAATGATTCCATTTTATGAAAGTCTGCAACCTGCTAACATGACCTTAAAGTCAATCCTGTTGGTTCATTGGTGCTTACTACGCTAACAGCCCTGGGGGTCTTTTTATACCTAGCCATACCTCTTAAATGTATCTGACAAATTTTGATACCTTAAAACTTTTTTTAAGGTATATATAGGCTTGGGCATAGGTGGTCAAGCATTTACATGCTGCCTCTGGCTGACTGAGACATAACAGCCACACCAGGAGGAAATTTCTGATTTGACCATTCACTGGCTGAAGTTATTCTTGAATTAGGTTAGGAAAGAACTCTGTTTCACATAAATGGGAAGCCTCTTTAAGAGAAGAGCTAGTATTTGACACAAATACCTTTTACTCTTGCCCTATTTATGTTGCAGGTGATGTATACGCCCCTAGATCACATCATTCTGATATCATTTGTTTTACAGGTTCAACAGGTCCATTACAGCGGGATTAGAGGATACTTTGTAGACCCATCATAGATTGCCTGTCAGCACTGTCTAGGAGATGTGGTACAGGGATAGAGCTTTGAGATGGTCTGCTGAGGACATGTTGTTAACACCCTGTATTCTTTTTGTGAGGAATCTCTGTGGACACTCCACTTGTTGTATATGCCTGGACAGGTACATACCAAAGGGGTGTTGTATGCAATGACTGGTCTGATGAGGGCTGAGTACAGTGGAACAATAACATCTATGGACCTAGATGCCATAACTTTGCTTACAAGTTAAATAACATAGAATGATTTCCCTACAACCATGCACACTTGATGATCAATGGTCAGGTTACTGTGTACATGCATTTCCAAATCCTTGATCACTGTGTCTACTCTTAGGGGGTGTATTATCAGTGTGATCATATCCAGGGGTAGCAGTCTTCCCATAGAACACTATTATTCATTGACTATTATTCATTTCTTGAGTTTTAGACTGTGGTTCTGCCACCAGTTATTTGTCTGTTTCATGTTTTCTTGCAGAATATTTGTGTTTTTGGAGGATTCTATGACTGCACCTAGTTCTCCTTTGGTGTTGGCTTTGACTTCAGAGAAAGTACAAAGCAAAAGGATATGCCACAGCACTGTACCGTGAGGAAAACTGCTAGTGACTGGCTTTTTTGAAGTGGTAGTCTCCCCTATCCTAACTTCCTGGGTCATATCTTTGCACCAGCTGGCTATCTAGCAGATAACATAGGTGTTAATACCAAATGTTGTGAGTTTATCTACAATGTCTAAGGGTGGTACTGTGTTTAATACTTTGGCCAGGTCAAGGTAGACAGCATGCACATTTCTGTCATTGTCCATTGTTTTGGTGTGACCTTCTCAAAGAAGCTAACCAGGTTGAGTAGGCATGACCTGCTCTTAATGAAACCATACCAGGTTGGATACAGAGTATGAATGTTTCCTATATCTTTGTTTATCATTTCCATGATAATTCTTTCTATTGCTCTGCAAAGATTTATGGATTTGCAGTTACCCAGGTTCATAGATGGCCTGCTCTTTTACAGTGGGATGACTGCTGCAGTCCTCCATTCTCATGGCATGAAGCTTGTCTGGTGTTATGGGTAAACAGTGATTCTACTAATCCTGATCGGTCATGTTTAATATTGAGAACCACACCAACAGACTCAAAAAATGTTTATTTCATCATGGTTTGGTGTTTCCTACATTTTAACACCACTCTGGGACTATTTACAGGTTTTTAAATATTTTTATATGTAATTTTTTGAGTCTAACCACATGGGGTCTGGCATCTTTAAGTAATTCTGATTGTTTAGTCTGCCTCTAGGTATCCCACAATGCAGTGCTTGTCTGTAAAAAATGCATCATGCAGACTTCTTTCATCCTAAAGCTCCTGTCACTGCATTGATTTTTACATGCATACACTGGTGTCTTTCAGTCAGTTAGTTTTAAGTAACATTTCATGCTGTTCAGTGACTACTTAAAACACAAACAGTGCAAATGACACAGAACAGACTTTTAAAGTGCTTTTTACTGCTGCTTCTTTTTAGAATGGCTAAACTGCAGTCTCTTGTGAAGTCCAAATTGTACTACTTTGACTCATCTCCCATTCCCCCTTCACACTTAACTTCCCTAGCTGTCAAAGTGCTAAGGGTAATCTGAGCTGTTACCTGCACAGGAGACTTGACTCATGTAATTTTCTTGTTCTAGCCTTTACTTTCTCTATGGGTAGGGGAAGGACCAGGGAGCTGTGACATCACAGCATGGGTGGGTTTTTAGGACGGTACTGCGGTGGTGGTGCTGCGGTAGCATTGTCGCCTCACAGCTAGACGTTGTCCTGTTCAGTTCTCAGCTAGAGCATCTTCTGTGTGGAGACATGTGTGAGCGTACCTTCGTTGAAGGCTGTGCATCAGGGATGGCAATTCGGCATGTAAAAATCTACTGTCAATCATTAGCTGACCGGAGTTCCGCTGTGGCGACCCCTAACCGGGAAAAGCCGAAAGACACAAACAAACAAGTGATGATGTCAGTTTGGGTGGGGAAATGGCCAGAAAACTACCTGTATTCAGTGGCCTTGATGACATCAGTGAATTGGAGACTGCAGCAAACTTTTCCAGGGCGGGACAAAAGTTTTTTGAAAGTGAAACCACAACAGTATAGTAAGGTACTGTTCTAGTGGAGAGGAAAAGTCAATTTAAAATATTTTACATGCTGTAGTGTTCTGTATTCATATCAGGGACAATAAATAGGGAGAAAAAACACAGAGAAGTTGAGCATTTAATAATAGAATTCCATTGGCATCCTTTAAGGAGGCATCCTGAGATATTATTGGGGCCCATTGATGCAGTGTTCTTGGCCTTGCAGAGTGCATTGAGGACGTGATCCCTTGTTATAGTTAAGGGAGTTATGGTTGACACTATTTCCGGAGGGTGTGTCTTGGGTATAGAGGGGGGGTAAATTGGAGGTAAATGTGTCAGCCAGTAGAGTTGTTATATCTTCCATCTCAGTATGGCTGGTTCCATTTGCAATTAGTTCAGCAAATTGTTGTATATTATCTTTGAGGTTGCAGACATAGATGAAGAATGCCTTGTGATCATTCTTGGCTTCAGAGGCTATTCCTACTTCAAAGTTGACCTTGCCAGACTTGCTTAGCCTCCTGAGTTGCTTGTTTAGATTGATGATTGTGTTTTTACCTTTCTAAGCATTGAACTTCCTAATTGTTGCCATGATTTTCTTCCTTTTATTATACAGCCTATTAATGGGAGAATTCCATTAGGGTGGCTTGTTTTTTTAAGTTTTTCCTGTGCTTCTTCCAGATAGGGACAGCTGTCTGTATGCAGCTATAACATAATAGTAAAGGGATTTTGTGAAGAATTTTGCATACCCAGAGGAGTTCTCAGGGTTGGGGGGGGGGTTGAAATTTTTAGAGAGTCACTTAATAGTAGAAAGTTTGCCTTAGATTAATTCCTAAATGTTCCAAGGTTAGCTGTGGTCCCAGGTTTTACTTTTATTTCAAAAGAGACAGATTTATGGTCTTCCCTGAAATTTGAAGACATTACAACAAGGGCTGCAATCTTCTCCCATGTTTGTGAGAACCAGGTCAAGGATGTTAGTACCCCTTCTGGGTGTACGGGCTAGCTAATTCAGGGTGTTTGTGTTTACAAAGTCCAGGAATCTCTGTGCCAGGCATTTCTGAGGTTGTATATGATTCCCAGTTTATAGTGGGGTAGTTAAAGTTACCCATGAACATGATGTTGGGTTGAATGGGATGTCTCACCATTATGTTTAAGTAAGTGTTATGGATTTCCAGGGTCATAGAGGGGGACTTATAGCCTGCAAGGAGATGGTATGGGATTTTGTCTATGGTAATTTGGATGTTAAGAAGCTCAAGTATATCTTACTGTCTGATAAGCCTTGATGTATGTTTGTTTTTGATGTAAATTGAGACACCTTCACCTTTTATTTGTTTCTGTGCAGTAGCTGGTCTAAATTTGTGAAAATTATAGCCCAGCACCACCAGGCTCCACCCTGTGGCTTTAAACTATGTCTCAATAACTGCACAGATGTCTACATTCTTTATTGTTTTATCATACATTACTTGTTTTCCTTGGAATTTCTTGGGCTGGTTTTCTATGTCAGAAGGTTTGCCAGGTTGGCAATGCCTAAAAAAGGCGCTATGAGGGTGGACAAGGATTCACAAATATTCAAAAGCCTAGTGTGGACTGGTGCAGAAATTCATGGGCAACCAGAATGTTCGGTTAACCATATCTTCCAAGGCTGTCAAATATTGTACCCCTGTTAAATGATACCAAAAAATAAGCCAATTTTGAAGTCAAATACCTTCTGTTCATATTGTGGCATCATCCTTGAAGAAAGTAGAATCCTGCTCAATGCTAAGCTCATACTGGCTTGGGACACATAATCTAATGACCTCATGATGTCTTTCTTCATATAGTCCAGGGAGGTATGTCTGAGGTCATTTCCACCCACATAGGTTATGACTGAGTCAGACTACCACTTGTGGTTCAGTCCTTTTTAATTTTATCAAGTCTTTTGGGTTACTAACACTATGATGGGAATGGACCCCATTCCTATGTCAAAGTACAATAAAAGTTCATGAAATTAGCATTGTTTCAATATCCCCTTTTGGATTTTTATCTCTGGAATAATAATTTGTCCTGGTTTGCCACTGTTTCATGGTCACTGTAATGTACAGCACTTGTGGTTCAGCTATCTGAGTGCATACATGATCTGGTAGACCCTGGCACCTGATAGGCAACTGACCATGACTGTCTATCATTACTTAACCTGGAGAGTGGGACATCAGTGTATCTCACAATGGAGTTTCCTAAGAACAAGTGTTGGGTTGTGTGGTGGTTTACCTTATGGGCTTAGTAGTTGAGATACCATGAGATGTGTCTATATATGTGTTATGGTAGGTAGAGTGCTTTTGAGGTTGCTGAGGATACTTATTGTACGTACAGTGTCTGAGGGGCCTTTGGGATTTAGGAAGATTACATTTAAAAGCCTTAGCATATGTGATTCTGTGTCTGGTTCATACTATAGGTTCATAGGAGGTCACTAGGCTAATGGTCCTAGGGGCTTTATAAGCCTAGTCGTGTAAAGAACCCATGTACCCTAATTGACTATAGTTAGATGGTCATTGTTAGCAAAAGGATTCTATGATCAGTACCAACTACCCCTGTCCATGAGGGAAATAGGTGTCACCCCCCTGGGTGAGTTTACAGTCACCCATCCTGTTGTGAAGGTTGCGCTTAAATCTGGTCACTGAGGAGCTCTTCTTCACTTCAAGTGGGAGCTTATTCCTGTGGAGTGGCAATCTCTGGGAGATATATCTGTCTCTCCAACATGTTTTGTTAATGTCACGGGCTAGGTTGAGATGCCTGGAATGAGTGACTTTTATCTCATTTGATTTGCGAATGTGCAGCATTTCCATTAGGGCAGAGTCAGAGACTGCTCTGTAGGCCAGGCACAGGTCGCCTCTCAGCAGCCTGTATGAACAATTTATAGGTAAGTACTAAGCTAGCAGCTCATGTGGATCATTTTAAGCCTAGCTAATTTCCTTCAAAGCTGAAAATTAAGCCCTGTATCTTGTGCATCTTAGGTAAGCACCTTAAACACTGTACCTAGTAGTGTGTGTTTCTGCCACCCTGTTTGGCATTGTAAGTGCTTGTATGTCAGACCCTTGTCTTCAGTAACATTGTGTAACTACATCACATACCATATCAGTTTGTTTAAGAATTAGGTGATTGTCAGTTAAAATGAGACAATTGCTACACATAAACATATTGTCAGAAGAACAAGACAAGTAATGTCCATTTCACTGCAAAGTCAAGTTCTACAGGTTTTGATTTTTATTTGTCACCTACATGAGAATATTTACTAGTAATAATCAAAGACCACAGCAGGTACCCACTTGCTGAACCATTTTCATCTAACAATATAGTCATTCCAGTCATGAAAAATCACCTGGAAAATAAAAACGTTCAGTGCCTGGCATTCCTATAGCCTAAAGAACTGATAATAGGCCACCATTAAAAATAACACTTTATGACACCATGCCAATAAATGGGTCGAAAGTTTTCAGCATTCCTTAGGAAAGCCTTTGAGAACAGCTGACGATAAACTTGTGAATCCGAAACAGTGCACATCAGTGACATTTTCTACATATACAACAACACATTATAACCACTTCCTTTAGAAACCAGTAACTTACATGTCTAAAGGCAATTCTTATAATGTTCTTTTGTATATGCAAAGAATGCCACTGAAGTACATTACAGAGTGTTTATACAATTGTGAAACCATTTCACAAAATGTAGATGAAACCACTTGTTTTATTGGTGTGATACATTAACAGGAATGTTAAAAAGTGTGGGATAATATATATATATATATATATATATATATATATATATATATATATATATATTTTTTTTTTTTTTAATTATCAGAATGAAAAGTCAAATACAGTGTAACATTTTGTCAATCACCAACTGACCCCTTCATGGCATACCACCTTATGGCTAAATCAGTGTAATTGGTCAATAACAGTTCAGTACATCACAGAGCTGGTCAAAGCTCCCTGTATGACAATCCATTTTCTATAATAACACATCCTGTCAGAAGAACAAAACAGACTTTCAATAGCTTAAGACCAGCTACTTGTTTCATGAGAGATGAAAAGTCTAGGATTTGGTAAGGTCAAGCTTTCCACTGGTAGCTGCAACCAAATAGCAGATTTGCTTTCTAGAACGATAGGAGTATTAAACTGGCTGTCTCTGCTTTGATCTGCTGATTGCAACTCCTTTGCAAGTCTAATGCAGATCAGTCTGTTATATTTATTATTAGGTTTTTATTTACACTCATTGGTTGTTACCTGTTTTATGCAATTGTCTTAAGCATTTTTATGTCCATATGTTATCTAATGTTATCTAATGTTTCTGTTCTTATTGCTTGTCTGTACTTTGTACAATGCTTGGGTTCAAGAACTTGAACAAACTTGGCATTGATGCTGAATTTGAATTTGCTATACTGTAATAGATAACTTTGCTCCTACAATGCTGAACCAGTTTTGAAAAATAAAGGCAGTTAATCAGTGAAGATGCTTGTGAGTACTGCTGTGAAAAAAGTCAGTTTGATGACTGCAGTCTCATGTATTCCTAATGATTGTATTCTCCCTCCTATACCACCTTACTCATGTGTGCTAACCCTAACCCTGCACATTGCATTAAAAAAACTTTTCTCTAACAGTACCACTGAGCAAGATAAAAGGACACAGATCACCCACAACACAAAACATGCAAAACAGTAAATCTGTCTCACTACCTAACCTTTACCCTAACTCTAACCCAGAAACACTTGCATATACACACCAACCACTATAATCTTTTAGTCAAACATTAATTACTTAAAAAGCACTATAGAAATGAGCATTCAGTCAAACGTGATTTTAATATTTTGTGCATCCTGTGTTTTTTTACCACCTAAAAACATTTCAGTCAAACATACTTTCACTATTTTGACATGTAACTATATATATATATATATATATATATATAGAGAGAGAGAGAGAGAGATTCACTTCATAACACTGAAAATGAGAAAACTTCATAATATAGAAGACCAAAACACTGAAATTTCAAAGCACTGAAAACTCAAAACACTGAAACTCAAAACATTGAAAACACATATCATACATATACTGAGTTTAAACAACATAAATCATAGCACTTTCCACCAAGTGTAAGCGGGGGGGGGGATCCCCCCTGCACCCCCCATTCCCCCTGCTACTTAAATATATCAACTCCAATAGTTGGCGGGGTGCATGGGGGCTTGCCCCCCTGCTTACACTTGGTGGAAAGTGCTATGATTTATGTTGTTTAAACTCAGTATATGTATGATATGTTTTTTCAGTGTTTTGAGTTTTCAAGATTTTGAAGTTTCAGTGTTTTGGTTTCAGTGTTTTGAGTTTCAGTGTTTTGAGCTTTCAGTGTTATGAAGTGAATCCATATATATATATATATATATATATATATATATATATATATATATATATATATATATATATATATATATATATATATTCACACACACACACACATATATATATACACACACACACACACACACACACACACACACACACACACAAACACATGCATATGTCTTCTACAGCCTGATAAGGTTGTCTGGTTTTGTCACTTTGTTGGGTATTATTATTAGCATATGATATCTATGAGATGATATAGCATGCAAAGTAAAACTGTAGAAAAAGTTATTTGTATTGACCATTTAGGCTCTGAACACATTTATGAGGTTTGTACTCACAGATGCATATATGTTTAAGACAGATGGCAGAATTTAGTAGAGGAATTGGCTGGCTTATGTCTAAAGAAGATACCCGAGTGAACGAGACAGAGAGGAAATTTATAAAAGTAGTAAATACTACAGTAGGAGATGTTATGCAAGTAAGAAGAATAAGAAATGTTGTGCAAAGCAAATTTGAAGTTCTTAGGAAGAATGATATGAGAGGTGGTATGAAAGAAGGGGAACATGGAAAATATGTGATAACTAAAGAATAAATAGAAACAAGTAAATAACACTTGTGTGGGAATCAGATAAAGAGTATTTTGCTATTTTATGGGTGCAGAGTCATAGATTTCATGATTTGTAGAACAGATTCGGAGTTGGCTTACTAATGAAGATTGACTGATCTAAAGCGATTATTCAGTGGGGCATATGAGTTTGGTATTAGTTAACCAGGAAAGTTTGTAGATAATTAATTTATATGCACATCAGCAAATGTCAGACAGGACAAATAGTAGTGCTGTTTTGTTTGTATATGTTGGGACTGTTATTTAATGATAGAGCGAAAGTTTGACTGTGCTACATAAAAATCAGTTGGAAGACATAGAACAAGGTGAAAAAGGACATTTGTGTCAGTTGGTTAGAGAAGTAACTGGAACTAACATATTAGAAGTACAGAGGAAGTGACAAAAGGATCACAGTTTTATTTATGGAAGAGGGCGAGTCAGAACAAGGATATACTTTTTTTGTGTCAAAGCGTTCTTTCTTAGGATTGTTGCGACTGTGCCTAATTTTATAATCATGGCATGCTAGTGTTAAATAAACAAAACTGATTTATAGTCACTAAATAGGAATGCTTACAATAAATTATAGAAAAAAAATACTGAGAAAGAAGGAATGAGCATTAGTATGGGAGGGCATGCAATTTGAGGGAATTCTGTAGTGCGTTGTATAGTTGATGAAGGGAAGGGGATACTTATAGAAATTTCTCATATATAAGGAAATGAGGCAGATTAAACCAAGGGAACTATACAGCTGACAAAAATTGCATGACTGTTTACACATGTATTTGATGATGCTATTGAGGACCTATCTTAGGAGCCCATTAAATAAGCAATGTTTAATTTATGATGCTGTCATTGTCTTGAAAAATCAACATGGCAGAGTCAAACAAAACACAGTAATAATTATTTTTAACTGTATGATTAAATAATAAAGAAGAGTAAGTAAAAAAAATAGGAACTAAGCAAATATGATATTAATCCTCCTCTCAGTGTGCTTAGCTAAATTGAGATGACAAATATTATCTGGAATGCCATTCATTGTGCGTTTGTTACAATGGCATATTGGCTCAAGTGAATGAAGGGAAAAAGTTAATTCCAGTGCAGTGAAAAAGAACAATGAAAGAACTGAAAAAGTCATATAAGGCATTCGATTCAGTTTTATACTGTTGTTGTCATGGTGTAAATTGAGCAGTTGTAAAGATTTGTAGGGCAATAGATTTAGTTTTATAATGACACCTAATTCTCTTCAAAGTGTAATTAACAGAATGTATAAAATATTAGATTAAGCTAAAGAAATGTACAACAAATTGTTTTCAAAGGCAGGATGGCTCAAATGAATAGGGGGAAAAAGAAGAAAAAATCTGTAGAACACTGGAAAAGAGCACAAATGAAACTGAAAAGGGTAGCCAGAGTAACGGATTCTGTTTTACACTGTCATAGAATGTTCTCATTTTTGCATTATTAACCATAAGAACTATATTTCAACAACATAAATTAATGTAGCAATAACCAACGACGTCGGTGTGGTATATTGAAGATTTACCCATGGTTGGTGGGGTTTAATCATAAGGGCGAAGCCCGAGTGATTAAACAGAGGCAACCATGTATAAATCTTCAATATACCACACCACGGATTCAGTTATTGCTATTATACAATAGCATTACTTAAGAAAAAAATTACTTACTTTTCTTAAATAATGTCTTTGTATAACAGTGCTCTGGTGGTCTTCTGCTTTTCCCTTGATATTCTGAAGCGTTGCTGATGCAATACACATGCGTATGGGACCTGCGTTCCTATGCTTTCACAGAACACCAGTGCTTTGCGAAGAAGCAACGGAGAAAGGAATATCTCTGTTGCTTTTTCTTAAAACTATTGATGTTCTTCAAAAGGGACCATGAGTCTTTGCAAATATAAGGTTCCTTCACTACATACTTCTTCAAATAATTATCTACAAACTTAGCTGGGGGGTACATAATGAAATTCCTACCATTCACAATTGGCCAGAAAGGGGGATTTACCAAATCTTTGTGAACGTTCGGAATCCTGAATATCACTGGAATCCGAGAGGCTGGCATAGAGAAATAATTCAATAAATTGAATGAATTCAACCAAGCGTATAGGAGAATTAACATTTGCTAGAATGACTTGTTTATAGATAATCATACTGACCTTGATTTATTGAATTATTTCTCTTTGCCAGCCCCACAAATTCCAGTGATTTTTCCGCAAGATCTAGGAATTGAATGGGTGAGCCTACTTTTAGCTAAGAGGGGTGTTAGTAACACTAATGTTTCCCTTATACAGGAATTATTGGATATTATTTTGAGCAATCATTTCTTGTTTGAGGGCAAATATTATTTGCAGAAAAAGGGTGTAGCCATGGGCTCCACAGTAGGAGCCAGTTTGGCTAACTTAGTTATGGCGTACTGGGAGAGCGAATTTGTACTTAATAATAATCTCTTTATTCAGCACATTTTTTTACTACACCAGATTTGTGGATGATATTTTTATTATATTTAAGGGTGGACATGATTTATTTGTTGAATTTATTGACTATTGTAATAGAACAACAGACTTTCTAACATTCACCCACATATTCAATACAGAGAGGATAGCATTCTTAGACATGGGCTTGTCTAAGGATAGATAGAATAGATGTCATAAAGTGAAGATCTATAGAAAGGAGACATATTCAAACTCCTTTTTGCACTTTACTAGTGCTCACCCTTGGTATCAGAAAAAAATCTGTTGTAAAGGGACAGCTCGTAAGAGCAGCCAGAATGTGCACTACTAATTTTGATTTCATGACTGAATGTGACTTGTTAGTCCAAATGTTTTCGAAGAGAGGCTACCCAGCACCCTTACTTGAAGAATTGGTGACTGAAGTTCAAATGAAAAGGAATGTAGGTTTTTTCAAAGCTATCCTGGGGGGTGGACAATGTATGATGGAAAATGGGGGTACAGTGAGTAATGATATCCAACAAAGTGAAATAGAAAACTATCCCTTGACTTCTATAACCCCTTATAATATTGATGCTGGCAACATTAAACAGGTCTTGATTAAGAACTGGAGTATAATAGCATTAGAGGGGTCCTTAGTGAATAAACTAGGTGCTAACCCCTAAATTTATTTTTAGAAGAGCTCAAAACCTGAAAGGGTTATTAGAATTTAAAAATTTGAGACTGACAAGGCAACAAGGTATGTTTTAATGTGAGGCTTGTGCCTATTGTAAGCATATGGATGTGGGTTATACATACACACTGAAAAGGAGAAAGTATACTTTTAAAGGCAAGTATAACTGTAATTCCAGCAGAGTGGTGTATTTAGCCCAGTGCCAGTCTTGTCCTAGTTTTTACATAGACAAGACTGACCGTAAATTAAGAGAGCGTGTGTGTGAACATCTGTATAATATTAGAAAAGGGAAGTTGGAAGGTACTTTAGCTAGACATGTGATCAATCAGCCAGGCCACTCATTTTTATTCAGAGTGATAGATCAGGTTGAGTATGATGTAAGGGGAGGTTCACATAACCTAAGACTTGAGCAGCGCAAGTTAATTTGGCAGATTAGAACACATGCCCATAATCAAACAGGATTAAATGATCTGTGTTCTATAGTCTGTATGCTGAAATTGAAGAGTTTGACTCGTTAAATAGCTTATAATTTTATATTATTTGTGTATTTTGATTGTGTATCTTTTAAAAAATGAGGATGCTGAATGTTTTTCAGAGGGTGGATGGTATTTTAAATGACTTTATATGCATTCAAAATCTTTTCTCAGAAAAGTAATGTGGTCATTTTCAAAGTTTAACATTGCTTGGTCATGTGACTTTTACCCTTGACCATGTGATTTTGTATTTAGTATTTAAGTGTATCTGATAGGGTTGTTCTGTTTGTCTGAAGAAGTTGAGTTAAAACTTGACAAAAGCACTAACATACAAAAAACAGTTTGGTTCTGTTTTTTTGCCTACTTTTTTTTTGTTTTTTTAAAGGGTGTGTCATTTCTTTTTTTAGGCTTCTAGTTTTGAGCAGTAACACCTTAAGGTTGTTTTGAGTTGGTTTTTTTTTTTTTTTTTTTTTTGCTATGTTGTTAGTTTTGTCATTTTAACAGTGCCTAAAAATTAGCCAATATCTGAAAGACCAAATGGGACAGGTTCAGACCATCCACAGCAAAGCAAAGTGGTCCCTTAACCATGTCCTCCCATGCTGGTAGATATTGGATTCCTCTGGAGTGACAGCAGAAAATAAGCCAATTATTAAAATCAATGGTTTTCTGTTCATATTATGTCATCATCCTTGGTGAAGGTCGAATGCTGCTCAGTGCAAAGCGTATACCTGTCTGTGACACGTGCTCAGAGAGAGCCTTAATATCTCTTTTCATTTAGTCCAGTGAGGTATGCTTCAGGTCATTTGCACCCATATGGACTATAACAGAATCATGCTGGTACCTGTGGTGCAGTAACTTGAGTGCATGCGTTTTATTGCAGATCCTGGCTCCAGATAGGCACCTAACCGTTATCTTCTCCTTGTCCAGCCTGGTAAGAGGAATATCTGTGTGTTGTACAGGAGAATCCTCTATGACAAGAGTACTAGGTAAAAAGTGTTGGTTTGCCTTATGGGCTTTGTTCTTGTAGAATCATTGGGTACAGGCTTATGTGTAGTGTTAGGTGTTGCTTTTGGTGAGTGCTTTAGTGATTTCTGAGGGGAGATGTTGCAGTTTGATGGCTTAATAGGTCTTTGAGATTTGAAGAGGTTTCTTTTAAGTGCAGATGTGTGAAGAATGTTGTGTGTGTGTTTTTGACAACCTTATTTGTAAGTAACATTTTTGCCTTCAAGGAAGTTAAGTATGTACATCTCTCACATACTGGGCTAGCTTCTTTAAGGATTAAAAGGTTGTCTGCATACATGAGACAATTACTACATTGTCTTGGGCTGCCCATATCTACCAAGCTGGCCATAGGCACATTAGCAAATTGCAAAACCATGTTGTCAAGACCTGTTTTAGGGTTGGGCTATTATGGTTAAGGGTAACCTGCGTGGTGTCTAATGTAAAGGCTAGATGCTATTTCGATCTTAGTGCTGTATCATACTATCTAGCTGCCCTAAGCTTACCTCCAAACAGAGTCTGTCTGTGTTATGGGTTAAAGTCCTAAGTACTAGCTTTGTAGATTTGCTACTATTCAGGGTTCTGCTAACCACCACTGAGAAGAAAACAGCTCTGCAAAAGCCTGCCTAATTTATAGCAGATAGAAAAAGCTGAAAACTACTGCTATCCTCTCTGACCAACAAATTACTACACTTTAAGTTCCTAGGAGTGCCTCCCATTTCAGAGTTACCAAGTAAATACCTTATGTCACAAGATGGATGATCCTGGAACTTCTATATGTAAAAGCACAGCAAAAGTAGCCCTCAAGTGCAAATTAACACCCAACTAAGGCCCTAAAAAGCCCTCAAGATAATGAAACAATCTTACTTTAAACCTCCCTGTGTGACTCCCAACTTGTGCTGATCAGGCAACTTTACTACTGCCACTAGAATAGCAGCCACAGTCATCTTAATGTAAAAACAATCTTTTATTAACCAAACGTGAAAAGGTACCAACTAGCTACAACAAGCCATTGTCACTTTTATCTCCTTTGTGTGTTTCCCAACCTGGCTACCTTTCTACTCCTACTAGAATTGCAGTCCCAGCCTTTTTAATGTAAAAACATACTTCAGACAGACAAAAGTGAAAAGATATTGGAAACAAATCAGATAACAAGCTACAGCAAGTAATTGCCACTTTAAGCCTCCTTGAGTGCATCCCAACTTGGACAGACCAGGATGCCTTTCTAATCCTAAGAGAATTACAGCCCCTGTCTTCTTAAAGTAAAAACACACTTTAGTTAGCAGCAAGTGAAAAGGTCCCAGAAACATATCTAGAAATTAGCTACAAGTAATTACAATGCAGTTTTAAAGGCCAAGAAGACAGCAATGAGGAACACACATACTTCAAGGAAATTTCAAAGTACACTAACACTTTTAGCCAAGAGCCTTCCCAGTTTCTTCTATCAGTAACCAGTAAGAAAGGAAGAGGGGATAAGACTGGGAGGATCTTCTAGGGCCAGCTATACAGTAGGGGCAGGCAGCTCAAAAGCATCCAAGTATAAAACCACAACAGAAATAGGGAGTATGGGAGAGAACCAAACTCAGAAAAACACCAAGGCCCAAAAGAGAAACCAAAAAGCAATGCAGACTACTATATTAATAGCCATAACTTCAGATAAATAGCAAAAACACACATAATTGATTTCATTGGTAAGATAAATGTAATTATAAATGTACTTAAAATATAATTTTAAATGTGTTTCTCTAAAACCAAAATTGTAGGCATAGGATCATAGAATCATATGATCATAGGAGGTTACTAGGCTATTGACCCGGAAGTCATTTCAAGCCTAGCTGTTTCATCCCAATGTAATACCACAGATACTCTAGTCAGTACCCAGGATTGTGTTTATTAATGACTGCCTATGTCCAGGAGGGTTGTGGGTGCTATCCCTGGTAAGAATTTACAGTGCCACATCCAACTGTCCAGATTCCTTTTGAACAGTGTCATAGAGGAGCTCTGCTTCACATGAATTGGCAGCCTATTGCAAAGACGATGGCAGTTGGTAGGAGACAAATCTGTCCCTTCAGCATGTCTTATTCAAGTCACATGCCATATTTAGGTCCCTGGAATGAGTAGCTCTAGTCCCATTTAATTCACAGATGTGCAGCAAGTTCATTAGTTTTGGGTCGGAGATTGCTCTGTAAGCCAGGCATAAGTCTACCCTAAGAAGTCTATACGATGCTGAATATAGTGACAGGGACTTTAGTCAGTCTGTGTAAGGCACATGCTGAATATCCTTGATCTTCTTAGTTAGAAACCTCTGAGGTCTCTGTAATTGCTGCAGATGCTTTGTAGGGTACATGCCGAAAGGGGCATTATACTCAATTATGGGCCTGATTAGTGATGGGTATAGAGGGGTTATAACCTCCTTTGCTCTAGAGGTGATGCCTTTGCTAATCAAGTGTGCTGTGGAGGAAGCCTTCCTTACTACAGTAGACACATTGTGGTCAAAGTTAAGGTTGCAGTCTACTTGTGATCGCAGACCTCTTACCACTGCGTAGGTACATAGGGTTTTACTGTTAATTTGATAGTGTGAAGGGACATTGCTTTTACTGAAGGGAATGAGGATCCATTTCTTTGCATTCAGTTTAAGACCATTACTAAGACACCAGTCATTGGTCTGCGTAAGACCCTCCTGAAGTATATTGACATAATTTGGAGATTCAATAATTGGACCCAGCTTCCGGTTGTCCACAAACTTGGTCAGCCACAGACCCTTAGTTTTGGCCTGAACTTCTGAGAACTAAATACCAAACAGTAGGGGGTCCAGCACTGACCCTTGTGGCACCCTGCTGGTGACAGGTCTCTGGTTGATGTGGAGTCACCCACTTTAATAGTGTGTGACTGGTTTGTGAGCCATTTGGCAACCCATCTTACAACAAAGGGGTTTACATTCAGCTTTCTATATTTATCGGTGATCCCTGAGTGTGGGATTGTGTCAAAGGCCTTTGCCAAGTCGAGGTATGCTGTGTGCACATATTTATGCCCTTGTCAGTGGCCCTAGTCACATTTTCAAAAAAAATCCACCAAGTTTAACAGACAGAATTTGCCCTTGATAAAGACATATTGGGTCAGATCCAGGGTTTGGAGGTCACCTATGTCTTTATTTATGAGGATGATATGTTCCATGGCTTTACAAATGACTCTGGTCAGACTTATGGGTCTATAATTCCTTGGGTCTGTTGCTAAGCCACCTCTGTGGAGGGGGAATATCTGTTGCTGTTCTCCATTCCACAGGAATAAAGCCAGTGGTTAAGCTGTGATTGAATAGGGTACTTAATGATGATGCTAGTTCATGTTTTAGTTTGCTTAGAAGACAGCCTGGGATCCTGTCTATTTCCATAGAGGCTGTGTTTTTGCCTTAGACAAGTCTTTAATGACCTGCTCCTTGGATATGTAGGGTGGGAGTAAGTTGGGGCAAGGTTTGTGATACGTTTGAAGGAGATAAGGGAGTGAAATTTTCACCAAATCTGTCCGCTAGCAGGTTTGCTATTTTTGCAGGATCAGTATGTGTGATACCGTTAGTCACTAGTTCGGAACATGCTTGGGTCCTACTTTTTAAGCTATGTACATAGCTGTAAAAGCCTTATCATTTTCCTTGGCTGTGATTGCTAAGTTTTTTCTCAAAGTTACCCTTAGAGGATTTGACATGTCTTATTTGCCTATTGAGACTGAGGAGGGTGCTTTTCCATTGTTGGGGCCTCGCCTTAGTTTTCTTAGACAAAAACTTTTTGCATTTGCTGTAAAGTTTGTTGATGCTGGATGTCCACCAGGGCAGCTTTTTTTTTTTTTTTTTTACTTGGGGATCTGGCTTTGATTCTTATAGGTTTATAGGTTCATAGGTTGGTACTAGGCTATCGGCCCTAGGGCCTATGCAAGCCTAGCCATAACAATTCCCTGGATATTTCTTCCCACGATATTTACTTCTCCAGGCCCCTGTCTAGCAGGGCAACTGACATGATCCCCGGGTGAATTTCCTATCTCCCATCCAATTATCAAGGTTCCTTTTGAAGAGGACCAAAGAGGTGCTCTGCTTGATATGTATGGGCAGTCTATTCCAGAGTATGGGGAGTCTCTGGGTCAGGAACCTATCCCTCCAGCATGTTTTGTTCATTGTGATGACAAGGTTTAGATCCCTGGAGTGTGTGGCTCTGAGGGATTGGGATTTCTTTAAGTGGAGCATGTCCAACAGCTCAGAGTTTGACATGACCTTGTATGTTAAGCAGAGATCACCTCTGAGTAGACGATATGCCACAGAGTATAGCTAGAGTTTTTTTAGACGGTCAGTATATGGCATCTGCTTTAGGCCTGTGATTCTTTTAGTGAGGTATTTTCTGTGGCCTTTCAAGCTGTTGCAGATGTCTTGTGAGGTACATACCAAACAGGGCATTATACTCTATAATGGGTCTAATGAGGGATGAGTACAGTGGGACAATGACCTCCTTTTTTCTGGATGAAAAGCCCTTAGTGATGAGGTGTGCCACATAGATTTCCTGACTGTTGTGGCAATGTGGTTACCGAAAGTGAGACCACTGTCCACCTGTGTCCCTAAGTCTCTCATCACACTTTCAAAATAAACACCCTCTGCAAGGCTCGAACCCAGAACCCTGCACACCATATTTGATTGTACAGGGCTTTAGTGTAGCTACCACTTCCAGCTTGGGGCGGGGATTATGCTTTTGTTATTAGCTCACGGCAGTCTCAACACTGAGATGGTGGACTGCTCATGTGATGTAAAACACCAGGCGGGGAAGGTCTGGACTAATTACCACAGGCTCTAGTTAGCATTAGATACAACAAACTCAGAAAAACAGCTAGGCCCAGGAGAGAAACCAAAAAGCAATGCAGACTATAACAAAAAATGCCTTAAATTAACAGCTTTAACTTCAGATAAAAAAAATAATTTAAATGGAAGATGATTGCAATTATAAATATACAATATACTTAAAATTCATTTCTCTTAATGTAAAAATATAGTCCAAATGCTTTTATCAGCTTGGACGAGTCTTAACACTGAGATGGTGAAACGGTTGGAAGACATAGTGCATTGCATCTCTTATGATCCTGTCATCCTGGTTCTGTATATGTGGTGAGACTTTAGGTTGCCATCACCTGTTAAAGAGGCAGGTAAGGAGTTACGCATGACTCACATTATTATTGTTTTTCAGCTTCTTCACACACTATATGCATATCTTAATGGGTTTCTTTATTACCCCATGGTTGTCAATTGTAATTAATTGGGCACTTTACAGCTGTTTGCATTCCTCTCAATTCTGTAGGTAAGCCTAATGCATATGTTAGAACAATGCTTTTGTTTGATGATTAAGGATGTTTTGCATTAAGTCTATATGTCAGTACCTGTGCACATGAAACAAAGCTCATCCCATCCCAGCAGATGAAGATTATTTCCTAAAGTCAGACTCACAAAAAGAACAAATCTACGTCACTATTATTTTACTTGCTTAAGAGTCAACTTTTTCCTACAAGTCCATCCTAGTAGATACAACAATAAGCCTAACAGTTTCTAAACAATCTCGCAATATCACACTTCCAAAATAAACTGTATCACACCAAGGCACCCTAAGGTTATTATCTCTGTAAATATCCTGAAGCCATTTTGGTGTTATTGCAAGTTAAGAGAGACTTAATGAACGCAAAGTGAAGGAGAGATTTAAATAAGCACACATGCCTTTCAGTGGGTTTGCTGAATACTACTAAATCTCTTTATGATGCATGCACTCTCACACTAATACAATTATAGCATATGCTCATCTAAGAATGAGCTTGTTTTTTATAGGTTCATAGGTAAATACTATGCAATCAGTCTGCAGATTATACACCTAGACAATAACGAGACAATGACCAATGGTAAGAATCATACCCAGTATCCTGTGTTTGTGAGGTAAACATCTTAACAATTATGCCAACTCCCAACCCCTAATTGTGTAATTCAAACACTGTATCTTGTGTTAAACACCTTAACCATGAAGCCAGCCCCCATTATGGCAAAAGTACGGTTCTTAACTTACTTTTTGTACTTATCTAACTACACTCTCTCTGTATGTGATCCTTTGTAATAATCCATTAGCTTGGTAGTCTATCTGTATGTGATCCTTTGTAATAATCCATTAGCTTGGTAGTCTATTTAATGAAAACTCTCTTTCAAGTCCTGCAGAGGTTAAACAGTACTACTGTGCCCAATAATGTGGACTAACCAAACACAGCAACATAATTAACATTAATGCTATAGAATTAATTCAACCTATACATGTTGTACAATTAGAGCCAGATCCAGCACTGGGTGACCTAGGCAGTCATCTAGGGCCTGCTGGCTGGGAGGGGCCTGCTGGTTGGAGGGGTGCCGTAACATTTACTTTTTATTAAAAAAATAAATAAATAAATAAATTACATGTCTTCTTTAAGAATGCCCCCTGCATCTGTGCAGGGATGTACACACCTGATGTTGCTTGCTTCTTCTTTTCCAAGAATGTCCTCTGTGTCTGTGTGTCCATGCATGCATCAATGCACACACCTGCTGTTGCTTGCTTCCTCTTTTCTAAGAAGAATTTAAACATACAAGATATTCCTGCTGGGACATGGAATATAAACATGTCTACTGCCTGTTTCTTCTGTCCACACAAAAAAGCACTGTGTGTGTGCATGTGTGCGTATATGAGCGCACGCGCGTGTGTGTGTGTGTGTGTGTGTGTGTGTGTGTGTGTGTGTGTGTGTGTGTGTGTGTATGTGTGTGTCTTTGTATAATGCCCTAGTTAGGAATGGCAGGTTATTTAATTTGCTTAGGCTCAAACCCTGTGCCCTGGTTATGGGTGACAAGAGCCTGACTCCCCTACACCAACTACCAGACTCCTCAAGAAATATGAGTTTCAGTGTATTTTCAAAGAATTGACCTTCAGTGCATTTTCAAGGAATTGTGAGCTTCAGGGGAAGAGAAGTGTATTGCTGCTCATGCCAAGTCTGTTTTCAATGTGCAGCTGTTTTCTTTAGCAAATGGTCATCACTCTTTATGCTAGAAAATTTGAAAACATTGTTAGCAGCACAACACGTAGCATACTTACTTTTGATACAGAAAGCTATGGGTTCTACTCTACACCAAGTAGACAGATTACTAATACTGTGTTGTACTTTAAGGGGAGTGGGGGTGCTGCAGTCCTGAGTGTATCCTGCTTTGAATGAGATGCCAAGTAGCTATGAACCCATTGTCTGTTTGTCATCCATTTCTTATTGCAATATTACCAGTTTACCATTTTTTTAAATGTAACAAAGACAGTTATTCTTCAAGGGCAGCAGGCACTAAATTTGTAGATGAAACACTGAAATATAAACTTGTTTGCTAGCAGCATCCTCTTCACTGGTTACAGAGCTCTTTAAGGTGAAATTATTTATATGACTTACTTCTGTGGAGGTTGTGCATACTGACTGATATTGCTGGAGTGTAATGGAAGTTTGAGTAGCCTTTTATGATTTAAATGTTCTGAAATTGGAAGTTTTGTCATTGGTTCATACATTCTGTTTCATTGTTTAATGGAAAAATGTTCAAAAGTGCATATTTAAAACACACCAGCAAGTGGTGGTGTATTATACAAAGAATATAATTTAATACAAGCAGAAAGGTGAGCCAAATAACACATGAATGCATGGTCCTAAAAATGTGTGCAAGGGGGCCTATGGATTGAAAACAGAGCAAAAACTTAATCAACCACTGGCCAGATGCATTTTCTTTGCATGTGGGTTTCAGTGCCATTTCAATGAATGTGAGTTTCAAGGACAGAAAAGTTTACTGTTAATGCTAAGTCTGTTTTCACTGTGAGACAGTATTGTTTTGTTTAGCAAATGTCTGTCAGTGTTTGTGCTATAAAGTCAAAATCAGAGTAAACTTTATTGTCATTTAGAACTACACATGCGTAGCCTAAATGAAATTTTGTGCATTAGCTCAATTCTTGATATTACAAAGGAAAGTGAAACAACACATACAAGTAGAGGAACAAACATAGCTAACAAATACAATGCTACTCCCAATACACACAAGAAAGAGCAAAGACATTTACCAACACTCATATACTAAAGGGATACCCTCCCCTCAGGTAAATTAACTACCCTATTTCCATATTTAACGTAATACAAACAACACTACAAACTGAAATGCCTGTTATTTGTCTAATATTGCACTTGAGTGAGTTAAATAATACTATGGATATAATAAATAAATATTGCACTTACTTGGAATATATGTAAGTATTCATTGCACAAAAATGTACTTATTATGTGCCCATACCCCTGAGACTAGTGCCCAAGTTCAGAAGTCTAATCACTATAGGTTAGAAACTGCTACTGAATCTTATAGTCCTGCAGTGGATGCTGTGATATCTCCTGCCTGATGCAAGATGCTTAAACAGTCCATGCAAAGGATGCGTGTTGTCCTTAATTATTTTGGTGGCCTTTCAGATGCTTCTTGCAGAATAAAGATGTATCGATGGAAGACTTGAACTTGTTACCTTCTCTGCAACCCTCACCGCTCTTTGTAGGGTCTTTCTTTCTGTAACTGTGCAGCTTCCAAACCACACCGTGAAGTTGCAGGTGAGGATGCTCTCTACTGCACCTCTATTGAAGGTGGAGAGAATATGAGGAGGAAGCTTAGCTTTTTTTTGCCTTCTTAAAAAGTGGAGGCATTGGTGCGCTTTCTTGACCAGTTGGCTGGTGTTTCCTGACCACAAGATATCCTCTGATATGTGTACACCCAGGAATTTCATACTCTTAACTCTCTCCACACTCTCACCATTGATCCTGAGCACTGGCTGGTTTGCTCTCCTTTTCCTGAAGTCAATGATAATCTCGTTGGTCTTGCTTACATTCAGGTCAAGGTTGTTCCCCTCGCACCAACTGATCAGAGAAGCCACCTCCTCTCTGTACACCCTTTCATCTTCCTTTGTGATGAGCCCCATAACTGTGGTGTCATTAGCAGCTGTGAAATCATACTATCACACTGCTGTGAGAACTTAGAGTTCCTGCCTATTAAATGTAGACCATTTTACTTGTCCAGGGAGTTGAATGGGGGTCAGTGTAACATTGGTGTATATCCCACTTAGTGCTTCTTCAAGAAGTCTTGAAATGAAAAACATGCTGATTCAGTTAAAGCATTAAGTTTTTGGCTGGCCTTTTAATAAATTGCTTATTTTGCACTGGCACACTGCTTCAGAAGTGCTTTTGTATTTTACTGGTTTTCCTTTTGGAGTTGCACTTGTTACTTGTTTTTGTGTCTAAATAAACTATGAAATCACATGGGTGAGCTGCAGAGCAAATATCCTAACTTTGTACATGTGGCAGCTGGTGACTTTAATAAAGCAGATCTTAAAGAAGTACTCCCACACTACATTCAGTATGTGGACGTTCCTACAAGGGGTGATAATATCCTGGACAAGGTGTACATGAACTTAAAGAAAGCTTATAAGGCAGTGCAACTTCCACAAAGGAGAAACTCTGACCATTATATCATCTTGCTATCTCCAGCTTACAAACCTGCACTGGTTAGAGAGAAACCCACAAAGAAATAAATCAGGGTATGGCCAGAGGGAGCTATGGAGGCCTTCCAAGACTGCTTTGAAAGCACCAACTGGGATGTGTTCAATGAGGCAGCCACAGTGAATCAGCATCTGCACATTGATGAATATACTGAGGTAGTGATGGCATACATTTCAGACTCCATTGATGGGGTAACAAATACCAAGAGTATCACTATTACAGCTAATGAGAATCCGTGGCTCACCCCTAAGGTATATGAGCTACTAAAGGAGAGAAATGCAACTTACAGGGCTAAGGACAAAGCAGCCCTAAGTGTGGCAAGAGGTAATCTAAGGAGGGGTATAAAGAAGGCTAAGAGGGAGTATGGCAGAAAGGTACAGATACACTTTGAAGACATGAAGCATGCAAGTAGACCATGGCAAGGCATAGAAGATATCACTGACAACAAAATCAGGTCAGCACAGTGTGAGGACAGCATTGAATTCCTGGACAGTTTGAACATCTTCTTTGGTAGATTTGAGGAAAGAAACAACAGGTTGGCACTAAATCCACCCACCGATGAGAAGGATGCAATACTCAGCCTCAGCACAGAGGAGGTAAGAAGAGAGCTATGGAGAGTGAACCCCAGAAAGGCTGCTGGTCCAGACAACCTACTGGGCAAGGTGTTAAAAGGCTGTGCTGATCAACTATGCACAGTGCTCAGGGCCTCACAAATCACAAACCACAATAAAATAATAAAATGAAAATTATATAGAACAACAAACCGGTGACCACCAAATCTTTTATTGCTCTTCCTTCTGACGTCTCGGCCATAAGCCTTCAAGGAAGATAAAAACTGAGAAAAAATCCCATGTATATATACCATGACTAATAATTCAATAAAACAATTGATACACCAATTAGAAAACATTTTTTAATAACTTTATATGCAGGAACACAGACTTGTGGTTGGTGTAAGGCTTGTAAATATGTTGTAAATAGTTTTGAATATATTAATGGAAGAAAGTTTCAGGTTAAAGGTAGTTTTAAATGTAATACGCAACGCATTATTTATGCCATGAAATGTCCTTGTGACAAGGTTTATACTGGACAAACCAAGAGAGCCTTTAAAGTTAGATTGTTGGAATACATTAGGGTCATAATTAATATGAAGGAATCTAGTTCAGTAGCGATGCATTTCCAAGCTGTACATCAAAGTTCTGTAATAGGTTTGCAAGGCACAGTGTTAGAAAGAATTGATGAAGTTCCCCTTGATTCTTGTTTGAAAAATAAGTTATTGTATAAAAAAGCACTTTATATTTTGAAGTTTGATACTTTAAGCCCGAAGGGCATGAATTCAGAATTTAATTGGAGAGTTTTATTGTAGTTTGTAGCTTTATTGCTTTAAGGACTTTAATTTTTTCTAAATGGTGTATTAACTGTTTTATTGAATTATTAGTCATGGTATATATACATGGGATTTTTTCTCAATTTTTATCTTCCTTGAAGGCTTATGGCTGAGATGTCAGAAGCAAGAGCAATAAAAGATTTGGTGGTCACTGGTTTGTTGTTCTATATAAAATATTTAACACCTCTCTTGCCAAGGTAAAAGTACCCTCATGCTACAAGGAAGCTAACATCATCCCACTACTTAAGAAAACCACTACCTCCAGCCCTAATGACTACAGACCAGTCACTCTGACATCAACTGTTATGAAATGTTTTGAACAGCTGATCAAAAAGCATCTTTCATCACGCCTACCTCCTGATTTTGACCCTCTGCAGTTTTTGTACAGAGCTAACCGATCCACAGCTGATACCCTATCAGTAGCACTACACATCTCCCGTGAGCATTTAGAGGGCAAAGATAACTATGTGAGGATAATGTTCATAGACTTCAGCTCTGCATTTAATATGGTGGTACCAATGCAGCTGGTAGAACAACTGGCACATTTAGGAATCAGTAAACATCTCTGTAACTGGATCCTGGGCTTCCTGATTGAGAGACCACAGAGGGTGTGTTCAGGTAAGAATACATCAAAGTGCATCCCAATTAACACCGGGGTTCCACAGGGATATGTTATCACCCCACTGTTACTCAACATCCTGACACATGACTGCTATGCTAAGCACAAGTATAAAATTCAAAATAAAAGTTTTAAATTAAATCCAAATATCTATAATCGTTGTAGAAGTAAAGAAAAGAGTATGTACACTGAGAGGTTTGAACAGTGTTTATGGTAACTAGGGATAAATAGCCAAGTAATGGGACACTGGAATATGTGTGTGTGAGTCGGGGGGTGCTGGGGAGCTGATACCAGGGGGACTGTATATGTCCAGGCCTGATGCGTTGCCCTGCTTAGGCTGCCATTTGACCATGATCTGCCTCTGTGTACTATTCCAGCCTTGTAGACATGCTTACAACAGAACTGTGGATCAATAGTATGAGCAGCTTTTCCATATGCAAGGATTTTGTTGTAATGCAATTAGAAGCGTACTGTATAGATGAAGCATTTTCAATGCATGGAAAGGACACATCTGGGGAATGTGGTTAAGCAGAGTTATTTTTCTCAGAAATTTCAACAGCCGCTGTGTATTAACCTTCAACATATTTAACAGACTTTTATCCAATGTGAATTGCGACAGGAGCTGAAGATAGTACTGCAGGCAAAAAGTTGAAAATGAATGTTTCAAGTCAGTTTTTTTGTCTGTAATGTATCACTCTATGTCTTGTTACCGCATCACTAAGCATTTCACCTCAATCACATTTAATGACTGTAAATACTGTCTAGATCAAGTGTGCAGAGTACTTTCTCTGGCATTTTATTATGTTTAATGTGCATCACCTCAACTTATCTTTTTTGGCGTGTGTGTGTGTGTGTGTGTGTGTGTGTGTGTGTGTGTGTGTGTGTGTGTGTGTGTGTGTGTGTATAAAACAATAAAACAGCACGGACTGAAGATATTGCAGTAATGCAATGCTTGTAATGTAATGTTTATTTCCTTTTTGTTTTTGTGTAATTGACAGTGAAACTATGCATACGGAGTTGGAAAACAAATCTGACCTAGTGGATGTATTGCATTTTGGTTTGTACTTTACGATGACAGAGAAGCAAGAAAAATCATTTTAAAATGATTAAGAAAATAACATTAAAGGAGTAGGAGAAATGGAAGCAACTTTAGCTTCAGTTTCATGCTGTAACACAAGCATTGTGCTTAATATTGGTGCCAAATACACTGCATTTGTACTGCACTGTTTATGCATAGAAGTAATGTAGCAGACATTTGAAACTAATTTCTCATTAGTATGTGGGAAAATATTTTTTGAAATCACACTTCTCTGTGCCATAAGATCCATTTGAAGTCATATTCATTTGCATGCTGTCCAGTAAAGAAGCTATAAAGGAAGCAATGTGTTGTGTTTTCACATGTAACAAGGGAACATAAAAATGCAGGGGGTGACAACAGAGGCTTCTTCTTTAATGTAGTGCAAAAGGATGGATACTGATTTAAAAATGCAAGTAGATCTATAGAAGGCCACAGAAATGTTTTTGAAAGGCTTATTATGAAAACTGAAAGGAAATATTATAATTTCCTCACAGGAAATGTGAAGAAGTATGGATTGATACTGATGCTGGTAGCTTGCAAAACCCATTTTTCTTGGTGAATTTAAATTACTTATAGAAAGATTAAAGAATGTGCCTGACATGGTTCTTATCCTATTTAAGTATAGAAAGGTAGCTGATGAACAGCTGATTTTTTTATCAGTTTTAAATAAAAGTTATTTTATCCAGATAATCAGTGATAAATTTCTGGTATTTTAGTTAAATATATATATATATATATATATATATATATATACATATATATATATAATGTTTCAGTCACTACTAAGTAAAAAAGTGCAACTTCTCAAAACGTATACATAGAGTAGATATGCAACACCTACAAATTATTTCCAGCTAAATCACCTTCACACATACAATTAATAATAAAATGAAAAGGTATAAAATAAACTCTCACTACAACAAACCAATCTAAAAACATCACAATTGGAAAAATGGATCTAATTTTATCTAAATTATATAAAATTAAACTAACTAAAAACAATTACAACAAAGCCAAGACACCCTAGCATAGTCCTCAGTGATTACTAAACAGAATTAGAGAGAGAAAAAAACACCCACAAGGCACACCAGTCATAAAACATTAAGGAAACAAAAGGGACCCACTCATTAAACAACTTATATGAATTCTTTAGTCTTTGAAACAATGTAAAACATTAATTCATACCTAAAAAAAAAAAAAAAACAGGAAGATAATAAATAAGAGGAATAAGTGGAGCTTTGGCTTGTGTAATGGAAGAAGTATACACTGTATTCTGGGTCAGCAAACTTGTTTTGGGTGTCATGGCTTTACCACTCATGCCCATACATGTCATATAAGCCCACAATATAAAATATTTAATTTATTACACAACATACACTCTCACACTCTACATGTATACATCAAGGATGTAATGGTGGTCATTTATGGGTACTATATCTAGATTTAAAAAAACATACTTTTTAAAAAGTATTTCATAATGGTTTTTGTGCTTCTCTAAAGTGACAGCTTCCAATATCTAGAAAGGTGTTTGTGGTATCAGAAACATATAAAGTGTCAACAGTAGATCTGTGGTCATTTCTATGACAAATGAGTAGAGCAGAAAAGGTATGAGAATGAGAAAATATATAAAGCAGTTTAAGTTCCATTCTGTATGCAGTTTATATGAATTACATTTTATTTTAAATCAGAAGCTAGAAAGGGCATGGTAAAATAGGAGATGATGAAGGATATAAGTTCTTATATTAGCATTTGTATCTAATGTACATGTACCAAGTGAGAAAAGGAAGTCAGGATTTAAATAATGGAAAACTTAATAGAGGAAAAGCAGATTTTGATTTTAGTTTAGCAGATATAATTATGTGGGCCAGGTGATTCATTATATTCAATATGGCAGGGCCTTCTTGGTGGTATGCTTTCCTTTTTGTTCATCTCATATTCCATTTTAGATATTGCCCCAGTGTAGGAAGTTTAAGATACTGGGGATGGTAAGACTAAGGCACTTTAAGCTGACCACAGTTGAAGGTCTGGGTGTGGGGTCCAAATTCCTATATTTCTGTCTGTGCCTAACAATCCCTAGCCTTGTTTAAGTGTAAAAGAAATCAGAAATTCACCTTGGGTCTGGCCCCCATGTCTCTGACAGACAGAAGCAGACAGTGATTATGCCCAAACTAACATACCCCCCCCATATAACCTTTACAAATTTCCTAACCTATCCCCTCCTTATAAATGTCCATGATACATAATGAGACAACTGGGTTGGATTGCACTATCCTGGTATGTACCTATGACACTAGGAACCTATAAATGTACCTCATCGGTCTGGATAGGCATATGGTAGAAGGAATATATTTCAGATTCAGGGGATTAAGATTTTGGGGCTACTTTTGATTTATACTGGAATGCAGAGAAGAAATGCTAAAAATGGTAAAAAAAAAATCTTGAAAAAAATTTCAGAAGAATAAAAACGTGGATATGACACCTCATCTCCCTTGAGAAGCATTTGTATTTGCTAAAGAATGAAATGTCATGAAATGTGAGTACTGTAAGGAATATACCCTGGGAATCAGAAATGGTTACTGAAACAAGGAAGCCCTAACATGAATGGCTAACCTTCCACAGTAACCTTTTTCACTTCATAAACAGGCCCACCGCAGTGATTTTCCACAGCCAAAACAATCACCATGGTGGGCTTACACACTGGCCACATTGTAAGATAATTAAGCATTATGTGGGAGCAGCTAATACTAAGTAGCCATCCCTTGAAATGCATACAGTTAGTAATTTATGTTGTCAAGTTATTCAGAGAATCACTCTGCTCTGTAAACTAGCACATCTGACCATGATTGTTATCATAACCAAAAAAATGCTGCAATCCCCTATTCATGTCAATAGGAGAAGCTGCATTGCAGGTAGTAGGAGTCAGTGGTGTGTGTGTGTGTGTGTGTGTGTGTGTGTGTGTGTGTGTGTGTGTGTGTGTGTGTGTGTGTGTGTGTGTGTGTGTGTGTGTGTGTGTTTCTGCAGGCTGAGATGAATGTGTGTCTACCTGGATGGGGTTAGGTAGGGGGTTCAGCTATGAATATGTGTATTTCTGTGAGTTTGATCATGGTTTAATTTCTCCAAGTCTTTTGAGTTTCTAATTTATTGTCAGGAATGGATCCCATTCCTAAGTCAAAGTATGATTAAAGTTTGTGAAAGTAGTATTGTTTCAATCTTTGATATTACCCAAAAGTGCTCTTTGCAGCACCCGCAATGTGCCCAGAAATGACTCCTGCAATTCATATGGAGTTACATATCTAAATACAACTGTAAATTATTTTTTATGAGACCCATTGCTGCTACTTCAGTTGGAATTGTCTGGGTATCCTTCTTCCACATCGTTCTTGTTTCTGCATGCAAATCGGCTCTATATCATTTAATTGAAAGCTTAATTGAGTGAGTCACTATTTGTAGAACCCAATTAAGCAAAAGCTCAATTAAGCGAATGAATGTTTAAGGGAAAGCTTTCTTAGGGAAACAATTAGTTGCTCACCCACCAACCGTAACAAACAAAACAAAATTTAAAACTCTACAAAGTGGGGGGCTTCACCCCCCCCACACATCCCCCAACTAAAGATACCAACTCTGAGAATGCACTACAGTGGGGAAAAGGGCAAATTCATGATGATGGCCAACCATGTCCTTTCCCTAGGAACAAAATCACTTAAATGATTGTTCGCTTAATTGAGCTTTTGCTTAAATCAGTTTGACAAATAGCAATTCACTCAATTAAGCTTTCGATTAACTGATATAGAGCCTGCAAATCCAATTATTTTAAGTCTCTGTACATAAGACACTGTAATCACTGGGTGTAGTAATTTCAATGATCAGTGCTACTTTTGTCTTTTCATAGACTACTATATCTGGTTTTCTTGCATCTATTTTTTAAACTGCTGGTAATGAGTGATCCCATTTAATATAAACTTCATACCATTTGCTATTACACTTTGTAGCTCACGTTTCTAATGCTTCTCAGCTACTTCAATATTATAATGTTTGCACAATCCCTAGTGCAACAGTCTTGCCAGGTTATTATAACTTTCATTATACAAGCCTTCTGCCATTAATATATCACACCTAGCAACAAGATGTGCAACTGTTTCCAATTTTGTTTTACAAAACCTGCATTTTTCTGTTTCTCTGATGTGTTCAATGGACCTTGAAAACCAATGTGTATGTGGTCCACTATCCTGGGCAGCCAGTATTAACCTTTTCTCTTTTGTTTAATTTCACCTTTCCTTAACCGTTCCTGTGTCAGATCTTGATTGACATGAGATTGTTCCAGGAGGTTTCTGTACTTGCAACTATATTTATGCATTTCCACATCTCTTGCCTTCTCATCTGATCCTTCACCTTACATCCTTATATTCTTTCTGTTTTCTTTGGCACATTCAGTTGCTGTCAGAATTTTTTTGTCTACTTCTGGTTTGATTTCCATTCCCACTTAACACTGATATGCTTTGGCTAAATTAATGGGAGAAATCATCTTAGACTTGTTCTCCTTGTGTTTTAAAACTTTCCTTATGTTTGGATCTTGTGAGGTCTGCAGATATGTATGTAGTCATACGTCTGCAGATCTATACATGCAATTAGTTTTGAGGAGACCCATACCTTCTTCAGAAGTGGAAATATATAATCTTGATATACAGTGATTTTATAAATCATTTGATAAGCATGAAGCATTTTTCTTGTTTTCCTGTCCAAATGATCCAGTACTTTTTGGGCCAGTCAATCACCCTAAAACTAAATTAGAACAGGAAGAACAAATTGGTTTGTAGCTTGGATTTTGTTTCTAAGTGTGAGCATTGTTTTCAATATTAATTTTAGTCTTCTAAAATATTCCTTACTGAGTTTTATTTGAATTTGTTCATGTTTTATTATTGAGCCTTCATCAATTCCCAAATATTTATACATTCCCTCAAATTTCTTTACATCACATTCCTGTCTAGGACTGATATTTTCTTGGTGCTGCAGCTTTCCATCTTAAAGGTTGTTTTTGCACATTTATCAAGACTAAATGACATTCTTATATCATCTGAGAAAGTTTTAACCACTTCTCATCTGATGAACTATACAGTTTTAAATCATCTACAAAAAGAAGATGATAAGTCTTTACACTTTGTTTTCTGGGAGCCAGATTGTAACCATGACCTAATTTGTTAAGTAAACAACTTTATGGATGGACAAAAGAGCGGCAGTAACAAAGAGTCACACTGGAATATTCCCCTTTGAATTTTTATCTCTGGGATAATAATTTGTCTTTTATCATGGCTTAGCTGCAAAGTGGTTTGCTACTGTTTCATGATCACTGTAATATAACTGATCAATGTAGGATGTATCTTATACATTTGTAAGCACTCTTTTATCCATGAATGTGGGCTGCTGTCAAATGCTTTTTTATTGTCTATCCATGCCATACTTAGTTTCTTCCCCTTTTTGCAATTCTCCATTATGACTTTATTTAACAACAAATGATCTTTTGTTCTATATGACTTTCTTTTGTTACCCTTTTGTGCTATTGGTATGATTGAGTTTTCTTCTAAATAACTATAAACTCTCTCAGCATCAGTTCCAGTGTATAGTTTATACATCATCGGGAGGCAAGTTATTGGTCTTTAGATTTTAGGATAGCTTGTAGGTTCACTCTTAAGGAGAAATATCATTTTTCCTGTTGTTAACCAGGTTTGTCTCTGTTTGAGGTGCTCATATAGATAGTTCTTATTCAGGGCTAAATCTTCATGTAAAGCTGTTAATACTTTTAGCCAGAAGTTAGGTACTACATCTGGGCTGGGGGCTTTCCAGTTGAGACCTTTTCTTAATGTTATTTCAATTTTTCTGGCCATTACTTCATTCATACTCCATTTTTTATCTTGTACATTTGAATTTCTTGTTCTTTTTTTTTTTTACTTCATCTCTTCATTCAGCATCTTTGTTGTGTTCCACAGGACCTTTTATAGATATTTCGCCAAAACTTGTCTATTTTGTCTTTTTCTTGGTGGTATTTCTATTTCTTTTGCTTTGGTTCTCAATTCTATATAACACTTTTTTGGGTCATCAATAAACTGCTTATTTTGTACTTTTCCTTTATATTTATCTGCATATATTTTAAGTTTTTCTACCTGTGCTGATATCTTTAGTTTATTGTTTGCAGTAGTGTATGATAGACAAATCATTTTTAATTTCTCCATGTCTTTTGGGTTTCTAATACCATGACAGGAATGGACCCCATTCCTAAGTCAAAGTATGATTAAAGGTCATAAAATTAGTTTTGTTTCAATCTTTGATATTAACCAGAAGTGCTCTTTGCAGCACCCGCAATGTGCCAAGTATTAACTCCTTCTGCAGTTCATATGGAGTTACATGTATCGGTAACATATCTAAGTTCAGTTGTAAATTCTGTTTTATAAATAATGAGGAAACTTTTCTGTGTGGAAGGTCTAAGATTCCCTGGAGTTCATGGACCTAATAAAAAACATATTGTGAATATCCCACCAAATAACAGGTGATAGAAATTCTTTCTTTAAAAATTTTCCAAAGTATAAATCCACTAATGAAAGTAGGGAAGCAGAAGCTAGCTCAAGTTGAATTTTCTTTATTAAAAACATACAAACAACTGATCCAAATAGTAGTTGAAAAAACAGAATAAAGTGTATAAATTCACCATTGCATTTATATACTTGTTTAAAAGCATGCAGAAATTCACCTTTCCATTCATATACCTTGGAACTGTCTGGGTATCCGTCTTCCACATTGCCCTCTCTTCTACCTGCAAATCCTGGTATTCTATAACTTTGTGTCTCTCTGTACATAAGATACTGTAGTCATTGGGTGTAGCAATTTCAATGATCAATTCTACTTTTGTCTTCTTTTCATGGACTACTATATCTGGTTTTCTCACATCTATTTTTTGAACTGTCAGTAATGGATCCCATGTGATATAAACTTCATCTCTTTCTATAATGTTTTGTGGCTCACTTTTCCAATTTTTTTAGCTACTTCAATATTATAATGTTTGCACAATCCGCAGTGCAACAGTCTTGCCACATTATTATGCCTTTCAGTGTATAGTCCTTCTACCATTAGTATATCAAAACCCGCAGCAAGATATGTGACTGTTTCCAATTCTGTTTTACAAAACCTACATTTTTGTGTTTCTCCCACATGTTCAACAGGCTTTGTAAACCAACATGTATGTAGTCCACTATCTTGGGCCGCCAATATTAACCTTTAATCTTTTGGTTTAAATTCACCTTTCCCTAAGCATTCCTGCATCAGATTCTGATCAACATGAGGTTGTTCCAAGAGTTTTGTATACTTGAGCTCTATATTCATGCATTTTCCACATTTCTTGCCTTAGCTGATCCTTCACCTTATATTCTTTCTTTTGCTTTTGGCACATTCAGTTGCTGCCTGATTTTTATCTACTTCTGGTTTGATTTTCATTTTCACTTGACAACAATATGCTTCTGCTAAATTAAGCAGGAAAGTCATCTTAGACTTATTCTCATATTTTAAAACTTTCACTATGTTTGGGTCTTGTGACATCAACAGATATGTATGCAGTCCTACGATCACAGACCTATACATGTAATTCGTTTAAAGGAGACCCATACCTCCTTCAGAATGAGGAATATATAGTCTTGGTATACACTGAGTTTTATAAATAATTTGATAAGCATGAAGCATCCTTTTTGTTTTCCTGTCCAACTGATCCAACACCTTTTAGGGTCAGTCAGTCACTCCAAAACTGTAAGTTAGGACAGGAACAGCAAATTGATTTATAGCTTGGACTTTGTTACTAGATGTCAACACTGATTTCAGTATTAATTTTAGTCTTCTAAAATATTTCTTACTAAGTTTTATTCACATTTGTTCATGTTTTATTGCTGATCCTTCATCAATTCCCCAAATATTTATACACTCTCTGTTACTCAAGTTTTTTATGTCACATTCCTGTCCCAGGCTGATGTTTTCTTTGTGCTGCAGCTTTCCTGCTTTAAAGGTTGCTTTTGCATATGTATCTCAAGAACAAATGATACTCATATCATACATATAATTTTTATATTGTAAATGATAGATCCAGTGTGAAGTGAATAATGTTGAGAGAACATCTGCATGTGTGTGTGTGTCTGTGTGCGTGTTTGTGTAAAAATGTTTGCATGTGTGTGAGACAGTACAAGAGTGACTACCCAAGCCAAAATGATGCATCAGAGACATGCAAATTAGCTGATAAACAGGTCTTCCTCATGTGGCCAACCTGTCTCTGAATTGCATTTTATACAATCATGTAAACTGACCTGCTTGCAGCAAGCAGCTTATGTAAATGTTAGGGATTATCTCCAGATATCTGGGGTTGTCCTTTTTCTTGGTGTTTAGGTAATGTATTACATTATATTAAATAAAACAAAAAACGCTGACCAGAGAAGTCACAGCACACAAAGAGTTTAATTGTTTAAGCGCTTTCCTTCCAGATAGGCATGAACTTCATCAGAAACATAACAGTAGTTTCCTGCATTGTTTAAAAAGCCTTAAAGGCACAAAGCATTACAAAACGTCAACACATATAATGTACTATTATAAAATAAAGAGTCATAATTGGAAGAAGAGTTAAAAAACAACAGTTAATAATAAGAAAACTTTAAAATCAATTTGTTTGCATTCATTAAAAATCTAATGTATGAAATATAAAATGAGAATTGTAAAGTGCATCAAATATGGCCAACCCAGAGCACAACACTGAATATGACCCTCCATAAAGTAAAAAGAACATCAAGTATGGTTAAAACAGAGCTCTGACCTCAAAGGCCACAACATCATATACTTATATTTTGAGGAGAATTTTGTTTATTTTAGTCTATAAACTAAAAGATACACAATTTGTTTTGAGGAGGCTTTTGTTTATTTTAGTCTATAAAAATACACAATTTGTTTTCAGCGATTATGTAAAATTTCATTCTGTCAATTTGCAAAGGCCATTATTGCCTGAATTCCATGTTAATTTTAAATGAGAATCTCTCTACTATTTCAAGATATTCTTATGAATTTTTTTTTTAAATCAAAAACCCTTGATAATACCACTTTCTTTTTGTTTTTCACAGCCCAATAGCTTTTATGAATATTTGGAAAGAGAATCCCAAATACATGCATACAAAATGAGTCAAGAACAAATGTTCAGCTTTCCAAAAACTTGAAGCATTTGTATGGAGGTTGCAGTACAGTGGGGATTGGGGAATTTACCCTTTTCCCCACTGTAGTGTGATCTTGGGGGATTGGCCCCCTGCAAAAATGTAACATTTTGTTTTTTTGTTTCATTCAAGTTTTTGGAAAGTCATCAAACATATGGTCTCAACCATATGAAGTTTGAGTTGGTGGAGGACATAAGTCCAGTGACAAGAAAAAAAAAACTACTACATTGAGGAAAATTAAACAGGATTTATATTTCTGATGCAATGGAACTCAGTATAGAAGTATTTTAGGCCATTATTGTACTCAGAAAACTGAAGAGTTCTCCTCAGAACCCACAGTAAAATATGAATAAAATGCAAAATATCAGACTGGTAGTAAAGGCACATGAGCTAATACCACAGGGCTCTGTCTCTGACATGGTAGTTTTGTGTCACATTCTGAGATATCATTACAAAACTTTCATCTAAGAACAATAGAGTATTCAGCTACACAACAGACCTAAGACTGCAATTCATATCTTCAGCTTCTACTGCAGCATATTTCTGAATGTGACTCCACAGTTTTACTCACTTGAAAACATGCCACTCTACCACAGTATGCCACCACTGAAAAATAAAAACATATTTTGTTCTGGGGAAATGTATGCATTTTTTTATTGATGATGAGAAATTAGTTCACATATATTCTGGAGATTATTTTTACCTAACCTTTTGTTTAGAGGTCAAATATCCCCAAGCTGAAACCAAGCATAGTGCAAGACTGTAACAACAAAAAACATCTGAAAAGCTAGATTCACTAACATTATAATACATTTATGTCAGATCAGTGATAGCAGTTAACAAAAAAAAATTCTTGGACTTTTAATAAGATACTTGGATACAAAATGCATACTTAGTGGCACAGTAAAATGTCCTCCTTCTGAGATGGCATATTATTTTGACTGTACAGAATTCCAATAAATATAATGGCCACATTGCTCACTGTCTCAAGTGATTTTGCAGTAACTGACATTTGCTACCATACATTCTCTGTACTTCTGATGTCACAGTAGGAAGAAACAACACAGAGTATTTTATTTTAATTACTTCTACAGGGCACCCCCATATCCAGTGTCATAAAAGATAAATAAAACAATAAATAAATAAACTCAAGTGTATTGTGCTGTGTAGTCTGCATTGTTACCACTGCCACTGACTAAATATAAATAAATCAAATCAGAGCAATGAACCTGGCACTTTCAGACAGTGCACTCTGTCCCCAACCCAAACCAAGCCATAAAAATGATGACTTAAATGTGATCAGCCTCAGCTTGCCATTTGTTTCCTTCCATTGACTACCTCTGATAACCTTAAATATTTTACCTACAAAATGTACTTTTCACATATCATAGAATAAATGAACAAAATGTGGATCACATGAACTGACAACTTCAACTAAGAAGTTCACAGCATGGTTAATAACAGTTTTTTAAGAGGTAATATTGACTATATCATTTACCATGGCTATTTGTTAAAAAATCACAACAATAAAAGTGTACTAAACCTCTTTAGTGTAGAACGATGTGGAACATGGAATCTTAAACTTTCAAAACGAGGAGTATTCCTCATAATGTATTACAGCTGAGAGTTATTTTCTCCCCTCCCCAAACAGACAGTCACTTTTGGTGATTAGTGGTGATTTACAAAACTGAAAAAATAGGATAGTAATCTATGATTTTACAGAGAGCTGAATGTACAACTTCAAGGAAAATGCTCCTCGGTTATTCCTGATTTTGTCTCATATGTTTGACTTGTTCTAGATTTTCTGATAAATCACTGGGGATGACAGTCATATCATTATTGCCAGTCTTCTTATTGTTCAGAAAATGCATATTGCTACAAAACCTTTTGTTTTATTAACTTGTAAGTGAATTAGAATAATATGTAGAAAGTGTTCCAGATTTTGGGCCTTTGTCCCATCCATTATTTTTGGCTATGTCCAGAATTCTTAATCAAAGAAGTTGAGAGGCATATGGCAGGGAACCATGTTTCTCAAATCATATATCTCAGCTGTCCCTGATTTTGTAAAATGCCTCTTATTTTGTCTTATATTTTTGTCCCAACCCTGATTTTCAGGTAAATCACTGAGATTTACAAATAAGTTAGTAATGCTATACATTAACATTTATTTTATTTAGCTGTAGTGCTTGTTTGACTTGCTGTTCTCTGCCTGACTATTGCTGATCTCTATCTGCGTTTGATTTTGGACTGGAAATATTTTTAAAGGTCTGGTTTCTTCAATTTTTTTTTCATCTTTTTCTTAAATTGCATTTTGTTTTGTTTTAAGTTATTTGTTCTTTTTGGAGTTGTAAGAGAAGTTAGCTAGGGTTAGTTAGAAAAAATATATATTTTGGAGACAGTGAATAACATCCAGCTAATTAGAGCGAGGAGCTAAGAAATGACATTCCTCAATTAACTACAAATATTTAGTGGTATCTTTATTTAACTGTAATTCTTCTTTGACTTGCTGTTCTGTTCCTAACTATTGCTGATTTCTGTCTGCATTTGATTTTTCCCACCTGCCATGCTGCTGTTGTGCTTTTGAGTGCCGACCCTTACTATAAATCTGATTTTGGACACTCTTCTCAGTCTCATCTCCTCAGCTCATTCTAGTGAAGAATGAGAAATCAGCTGGGAAGGCCCTCCCCCTTAGCCTTTTAAACTTGAATTATCTTTTGTTTCCTACCTTCCACTTACTAACATAAAATGCATTTTATTCAGCTGCCTTTACTGTATTTGTGCTTCTCCGTATTTTATTATTTTTTTCCTGCACATTCTTAAAGCGTTCAGTTGCATTTAATCTTCTGCATCTATTACTGCTTGTTTGTAGCTTTATTACTTTACATTGTAACTGTTGTTCTAAGCCTCTTAGCTCTGATTTAAGCACTTGGTGTCCAAACTAGTTATCTTACATAAGGAAGGTTTGTGGTGTATACTCTTGTGGCAGCAGAGGTAGCTTATACCCTTCTGAGTTGGGAATTGCTGGTTGAAGCCTTATTGTGTCTGTTATTTTAAAAGTATCTTAGTTCTGGTTTAAGTACTTGGTGTCCAAACCAATTATTTTACATTAAGAAGGTTTCTGGTCTACACTCTCTTGGCAGGAGAGGGTAGCCTTCTCCCTTCTGAGCTGGGAATTGTTGGTAAAGGCTTAGTGTGCCTGGTCTTCTAAGTACATCTCTTCTGGTTGAAGAACTTGGGCTCCAAATGAGATATTTTATATTAGGAAGATTTGTAGTCTACACTCTTGTGGATTGAGAGAATATCACATGAACTTCTGAGCTGTAAATTGCTGGTTGAATCCTTATTGTGTCTGTTATTCTAAAAGTATCTTAGTTCTAGTTTATGTACTTGAGCGCCAAACCAGTTATTTTACATTAGGAACATTTCTATGTACATTCTTGGAGAAAGTAGCCTCCACCCTTCTGAGCTGGGACTTGCTGTTTTAAGTCTTGTTGTGCCTTTATTTGATTGACTAGAGGGCTAGCTTGTTTAAAAAAATTAATCTCTGTGCCTGGGGTGACCACACTACTTGAGAAGAGTGTTTCTGTGTTGAACATCTATACTTTTTGATCGTTTTACAGTATTTAGTTAGAATTGCTGCTCTCTGCACAGCAGCCCCTGCAGTGCTCTGCATAGTCACCAATGTCTCACATTGTAATTCCCCTTGTAATCTGTTTAGATGAAGACTTTGCACAGTTTAAGTTTCCCTTAAAATATCCTTACTGTCTAGACAGATTTTTTTAACTCACTCTGTGGCCAGTCTGGATGAGATGGTTATTCTGAAGCATTGTAGCCTTTGCCTTATGTACACTGCCAACCCACATATTTTTAATAAAAAAGATAAAGTATGTGTGAGTTGTAAATACATCTTAATGCTGGAGGCAAACTTCTGTCCTACAACTAAAACTAATTCTATGGAGGTTGTCAGTGACACGTACACCATGCCTACTGCATGGGGTAAAGATCCTACACACAAAGCTACTTATGTTGTGGCATTACAGGTAATCTTCCTAAAACACTAAGATATCCTATACAGCAGAATGAGAAAAAGGGTCCTCAGCCTTCAAGTAAACACTCCATTAAAACACCACACGCAGCTATATATTATAACATTGTATCCACTGCCTCTACTGCCAAACCCTTAAAGCAAACCAGCACACAGTCAAATTTCCTGGTCATTGCTGATTCTATAGTCAGGCACACAGATGTCTCCCTCATCCCTGGGATGATATGGTTGACAAATCACACTGCTTTGCCAGGGATGGTCTGCACTTATCCCTTGTAGGCTTTTAGACATTGACAAAGACCTTTTCAATCCCCATACTGTCTTTTTTAGGCAATGCCAGACAGATAAACCTCCCAACTTTAGGAATATCTGAAGATGGTATTGCTCAATGCTAGAAGTCTTAACAAGAAACTCTACTCTCTGCAAGCCTTCCTCTCCCTGGAAAATGTAGACATTTCAGTTGTAATGGAGACAAGGTATAAAGTTGCAGAGAGTACCCCACTAATGTAAGGTTATAATGCCTTTCACACCTGTAGACTAGCTACTGCACAGAAGGGAACTAAAGGTGGAGGAGTCTCAGTCTATATAAAAACTAACCTCACATTCAGCCTAGTTAAAGTGTATTACCCACTGGAACTCATACATGTGCAACTCACCATAAATAGGGACTTTTACCATATCCTTGTAACCTATAGGTCCCCTCTATGACTCAGGAGATCCATACTACCTATTTCAGTATACTAGAGTCCCTTACTGCTCATCCCAAATATGATATTCATGGGGGAATTTCAACTACCACTCTGTTGATTGGGAATCCTATACCACTTCTAATGCACAATCCCAGTGATTCCTAAACTTTGTTAATATCAGGAAATTGTTATAAGACCGCCCAATAAAGGTGGTCCGATCATTGTCTTAGATGCAGATACATACAATAGAGCTATGTATGATATGCTTAATGATGGTTATTTTTATGTAAAAATTAATGGCCATCCAGGTCAAGCAGAAATCTATTAAGGTAGCCAATAAGTTGAAAGAGCTATGGACGAATGGGTATATTAGTAAGGATTTATATGAGTATTTTTTAGTAACACATCCTACTACTCCTATTATACAGGGGCTACCTAAAATTCATAAAAACATCATTAATCCACCTATGTGGCCGATAGTCTCTGGTAGGAATTGGAGCACTGAACCAACATTAATATATTTAGTAAACATTTTCAGGCCCATGATAGAAACCACAGAGCATATTCTCAAAGATAAGGAGCATTTTCTGAATGATTTATATGCACATACAAGAGACTTTGAGCTAATGAAGGGGATTTATTTGGTGAGTTTAGATGTACTGTCCCTATTCACAGTGATACCTAATGATGTGGGATACAGTGTCTGTGAGCTTTTTAGAGATGAGTTTCAAGCAGAACCATATACTAAGGAACAAATATGCCAACTGTTAAAGATTGTTCTGGAGAACATTTTTTTTTTATTTGGGGAAGACTTTTACTGGCAGTCCAATGGCATAGCTATGGGCACGTCATGTGCCAATAGCTACGCCAATGCTGTAATGGCTGTATGGGAAATTAAGTATGTACTACATGGCCCTTTTTCAGATAAGATACACCTTCTGAGGAGGTTTGTGGATGACATCTTTATTTTGTGGAAAGGTACTAATGAAGAACTGTTGGAGTTCATACAGTATATTAATCACAGTGCCACCTTTTTGAGTTTCACATATCTTTATTCCACTGAGACAGTCAATTTCTTAGATGTGACTGTAGAAAAGAAAGAAGATGGCTCTGTCATTATTAAATTACATAGGAAGGAGTGCTATGTCAACCATCTTTTGGCCTAGGATAGTATGCGCCCTCCCTTTATTTTTAAAATTGTGGTACATAACCAGATTTATAGGGCCTCTAGATTGAATGTTGTTGAAGAGGATTTTAGTCAACAGACTCAGGAAGTCAGTAACACATTGAAAGAAAGGGGGTATAATGTCAGAGACATTGAAACAAGCATCAAAGATGCCAGAGAGTTGAGAGATTCTAAGGCCAGACCCTATTTCTCCAAGAAAAGAGATCTAGGAGAAGGGGGTGAGAAGAGAGGCCAAGCTAGAATAAAAATTAGGGTACCTTTCTATTATTCTAGTGATGCACGGGATTACATGGATGCAATAAGGAAGCACTGGGGTATTTTGAAAGTACACAAAACTATCATCAGGCTAATTGATGACAAACCCAGTCCTTGAAAAGGCAGTTATGCCACCCTAGGCAGAATAAGAAACAAGGGAATACTAGACCTGATGGAGAGATAGGCACCAAGAAGTGTGGTAGATGTTCATACTGCAAGTATATAGACAACAGTTCCAAGTTTGAAAACCCAGATCAACATAGGACCTATAAGTTTAGTATATCAGCTACTTGCAACACTGAACATATTGTCTATTGACAGGTTTTTAAAAGAAAGGGTGCGGGAACATATATATGCTATTAACAAGAAACGTAGTGTCATTGCTTTGGCCAAACATGTTATCAATACAGATGTGACACATACCTTCATATTCTTGGTTATTGGGAGAACTTGTGCAAACATCAGAGGGGGTGACTTAAGGAATATAACTGAAGAATTAGAAGCCAAGTGGATAGTGAGGTTAAGGGCAGATAAGGGCCGTGGATTTAATGAGTATGTCCCATTATGGCCAAAGTTGAAGTCTAGACAACTCCCTAGATAAACTTATATAGGAAAGTTATAATTTTATGCTGAAAATTTGACATATCTTTTCATCAATATTAGTATTTTTATTTACATGTATTTTTTTTTTTGTAAGTTAAAAATGTATTTTAGAAGTGTATGTAGTGCTTAAATGACACAAAGATTTGAATGAGTTTTAAGAAGGCATTGGCTGATTTCAGCCATGTGCCTCAATAGGGTGTGTATATATTGGGGGGGTTGGTTGTTTTATTTTTTATCGTACATTGACACCTGAAGACGTGGGGTTGCCCGTGAAAGTGCTTGTGTGTGTTCATTAAAACAGCTTGTACTGGATCCTGAAGCTGTTTCTGAGTCCTGTCGTTTTTGTTGAAGCTTTGGACTTTTTTCTCATACAGGACAAGTGAGTTTAAGAGTTTTGGTGGTTGTTGTTGGTTTTATTCCTTTTGTACAGCTGCATAACATTCCTGCCAGGTTGGAGCCTATATCTGAGATATTCAACAGGCTGCCCTTCTCCCTCTGAGGAAACCTGACTGAGTATAGCCCCCACCCCATGGTTTAAAGCATTCACCTACACAACACATTTTTTTTCATAATCTGGACTGGCTAACACAGGGGGTCCTCCCAAAGCTCCTTTAAGCTTCTGGAATGTCTGCTCACATGCTGGGGTCCACACTACCTTCTCTGGCCTGTTTTTCTTTTTGTCAGGCCTGTAAGTGGAGCAGCTATGGTACTATAATTGGGGACAGACATTCTGTAGTACCGTGCTGTCCCTAAGAATGTCATCACCTGATTTTGGTAACAGGGGCAGGCCATGCCAGAATGGCTTCCACTTTGGTAGGTCCTGGCCTGATCTTATCACTCCTTACACTATGTCCCAGGTAGGTACTATCCACCTGACACTTACTGGGCTTAATGGTCAACCCTGCCCTCTGTAGTCTGCCTAGCACCTCCCTGACATGCTGAAGGTGTTCTTGCCAGGAATAGCTGTAGATGGGAATATCATCCAGGTAAGCAAGGGAAAAATCTCCTGCTCCTGCTAGGACATGATCTACCAGCCTCTGGAAAGTTGCTGGGGCATTTTTCATCCCAAATGGCATCTTTGTGTACTCATACAAGCTGAAAGGAGTCACAAAAGCTGACCTCTCTCTAGCTTTGGGAGTCAAGGGCAACTGCCAGTAGCCCTTGGTAAGATCAATAGTGGCAAGATACTTAACCCCACGCAGCTTCTCTAATGCGTCATCTGTCCTAGGCATGGGGTAAGCATCTGACTCTGTGTGACTATTTAATTTCCTGTAATACACACAGAACCTGGTGCTGCCATCTTTCTTTGGTACCAGCCCCATTCTGGAGGCCCAGGGACTGCTGGACTCCTGAATTGCTCCTAGTTCCAATATTTCCTGTATCTCCTCCCTCGGAGTCTGTTTGAGTCTCTCAGGCACCCTATAAAGGGCCTGCTTAATAGGCCTTTGGTGTCCTGTATCCACCTGGTGCTGCACCAGGTGAATACATACTGGTTTCCCAGTGAACATGCCACCAAACTCCTGTAACACTCCTCAGATTTCTCAAACCTGGGCAGGGGATAGCCGCTGGGAAATTACTACTCCTTCCACTGAGGTGTCAGACGGAGCCTCACTGAGGAGATCAGTCACCAGATCCCCCTTAGACTCCTCCTGCCATCCACTGCAGATACTCCGCACAAGGACCCTCTATCATGGTAAGGTTTCATCATGTTAATATGGTACAATTTGTGCCCCTGCCTCCTGCCTAGCAGTTCTACTGTGTAGTTAACAGCACTGACCTTCCTTACCACTTTGAAGGATCCCTCCCAAGCTGCCTGCAGCTTGTTGTGTCTGACAAGAATGAGAATCATAACCTGCTGTCACAAAACATATTCTCTGGCTCAAGCATTCCTGTCATACCTGGCCTTTTTCTGCTATTTGGCTTTTGCTAGATTCTCCTGGGCCAAGCCCATGAGTTCCCTGAGCCTTGTCCTGAGGTTTAAGACATATGCCACAACAGACTCCTTGTGGGATTCACACTCACCCTCCCACTCACTGCAAATCAAATCTAGACTTCCCCTCACCCTATGCCCATACAGCATCTCAAAAGGTGAAAAACCTGTAGATTCTTGGAGCAACTCTCTGTAAGCAAACAGGCAAATATTTGTCTGACTCCTTAAACTGGTCTGCAAATGCCCATAGCATGGCCTTTAGTATAGAGTTTAACCTCTCCACCAGACCATTATTCTGGGGATAGTAGCGGGTGGTCTTTAGGTGCTTCACCTCACAGTGCTTCCACAGACAAGCCGGCAGGTCTGACATGAAATTTGCACCTCTGTCAGTCAGTATTTCATTTGGGAAACCTACCCTGCTGAAAATCTCTAACAAAGCATTTGCCACCATTTATGCCTCAATGGAGGACAGGGCCACCTCCTCAGCATATCTGGTAGCATACTGTACTACCAGTAGGATGTACGTCTTTCCTGTGGAACTTGGGGTACTCAAAGGCCCCACAACATCCATAGCTACCCTCTGAAATGGCTCCTCAGTCACAGGCAAATGTCCAAAAATGATGACCAAATGCAGCACGCCTAAAGAACTTTCTTTATTCCAACAAATAACACAAGTACTGAGTACTTTCACAGAACATATCTGCTTCTTCAGGTGATAGCATCTGTACTTTTCATCTGGCTGTTTTTATACTTACTAATTAATACATGAATTAAATAATTATCTAGTTAAAATCATTAACCTTTAAAGGTGTATTTCTTTATAAGCTTCAATTATGCATACTCATATAAACATAGACATAAAAACAGAAACAAAACACATTAAAATACTAATAAAATGTTTAGTATATTCACGTAATACAATTATGTAAGTAATTTCATTTAGGTTTAAGAGAAAATATTTCATTGAGACCTGGGGGGGGGGGGTGCATGCATTAAAGTGCAGTCTCCACTTATTTTCCTTCCTTTCAGTATAATTCTTGATGTCCCCACCTCTCTTTGTTAAAGAAACATTTTCTAAGATTAAACATTTAAATACATGCTGCTCATTTGTATTAAATATATGTTTATACAGAGAGTTAGTAATGACCTGTCTCCTTATTTCAGACATATGACTGCTTATATGCTGTTTAAACATTTGGTTTGTTTTTCCTATATAGAACGCTGTGCATAGCACACATCTTGCCATATGAATAATGTTGTTAGTATTGCAGTTTCCACAAGCTTTAATAAAAAAAATTCTGTCTGTCTCGAGGAATCTATAAAACTCTTACTAGTATATATATATATATATATATATATATATATATATATATATATATGTTTGCAGCATAGACACTTCAGACATCTATATGTTCCTACATATTTCTTCTTAAGTGAGCCACTGCTTTGTTGTTCTTCGTAACATAATTAGTTTTTTATAGTGTTACATTTCCTATATATAAAAGTGGGATTTGCACCTATGCTGTTCATTTCTGGTATCAATGACAACATGGGTCAATGTTTGTATATAATGTGCCTTAAATTTCTAGTATTTTGGTCATAGTTCATGATGTATTTACATTCCTTATGTACATTTGAATTCTCTTTCATTTTACTGACTGCACTTTTATGAGAGAAGATTGATGCGTAAATATTATTTCGCTTAGACATGACTTCATCCTTTATTTCTAATGCTTGTTGTTTATTATACCCCTGCTGTTCAAATTCATTGCCTACTATGTCTAGTTGTCTATTGCAAGTGATGTCTATAGTATTAAGCCTACGGACTCTATCCATTTGGTTTCTCATGTTTCTAAAAATGTGGGGGATGCATACTATACTGCTGCTAAATATGTGTTCTTTTTTACTTGCTTCTTATATAAGGAGGTTTCTAATCTACCTCCATTGTTCTTTTCTATATAAATGTCAAAGAAATCTATGGCTTTATAGTCAACTTGTTCTTTAAATGTTAAAAATGTGGTGCTGCTCTGTATTTCCTTTATAAATTCATTTAATCGACACAATGGACCATCCCAAGTGAGAAAAATGTCATCCACAAAACGCTTGTAAAATGACAGATTCTTATTGATGTATTTATTGGTTGTGTCAATATTGTCCTTTTCCCACATACTCATGATTATATTTGCATATGTATTAGCTACCGATGTTCCCATAGCTACTCCTGACATTTGTTTTTAGTATCTAGTTCCATACATGAATACATTATGTTCTAACATTAATTGTAATAGGTCACATATGAAATTTAGTTTTAGATGTTTCAGTTCCATATGAACGTCTTTATACTTCCTAATCATCTCTATTCCTAAGTTATTGGGAATGTAAGTAAATAAGGAAATAACATCAAGTGCAACCAGGTAGCAAGTAGCTGCCAAATTATTTTCATTCCATTCAAATAATTCCTTTAGAAACTCTGTGTCATCCTTGATAATGGTAACAGATGTATTTAATACACATTTCAGTTCTGATTCTAAATATTTATATACAGCTTCTGTTGCCCAGCCCCTTGCTGAAACTATTGGGCACAATGGTGGTCTTAACATATCTTTGTGAATTTTTGGGACTCCATAAATAACTGGAATCACTGGTTTCTCTCTATATAAATATCTATACTGTTGTTCTGTAAGCAAGTTATTTTCATATAGTTCCTCTAATTTATTAGCAACTATCTGTTGGATATATATGACATCAGTTCTTCTTATACATGCATAGTCATTAGTGTTTAACATAGCTAGCATTGTATTTTCATAATAATCTTTATCAAGTACAACTATTCCCCCCTCCCTTGTCAGCTGGCTTTATAATAATTTGATCATTCTGTTGTAAAAAGTCTATAGCTCGATATTCCATTTCATTCAGGTTATATGAGCATTTCTTTATGTTTCTCATAGAAAAGTGTATATATATCCTTTTCAACCATTTTTTCAAACATGTTAATAACTAGATGATTATTTAATTAATGTATTAATTAGTAAGTATAAAAACAGCTAGATGAAAAGTACAGATGCTATCACCTGAAGAAGCAGATACATTCTGTGAAAGTACTCCGTACTTGTGTTATTTGTTGGAATAAAGGAAGTTCTTTTAGCTTGCTGCATTTGGTTATCATTTTTGGACATTTTACTGCATTGGATTGACCAGCCAACTTGGTACTTGTTTTTACTTACTTCAGTCACAGGCAAAGGCATCAAAGGAGCCTTGACCTTGTCTCCTGCCTTGCCTACTTTTTGGCACTGCTCACAGGTCCTGCAGTACCCTGTTACATCACTGGAAATCCAAGGCCAATAAAAGTTCTGCATAATATGTCTCTTTGTACACTTTGTGCCCGTATGACTTGCAAAGAGAATGTCATGGGTTATGGCTAGAAGTGCCAGATGGTCAGCTCTGGGTACTACAAACTGCTGTACTCTCTCACCCTCTAGCCCTCCCTCAGGGGTCCACTCTCTATACAGTAACCTTTTGTCACAGTATTCAAATTCCCCCTTTCCTTGAGAATAAGGCGCCTCCCTGGCTACCTTCTTCAAGCCCTGAAATGTAGGGTCTGAGAGCTGAGCCTGTCTCAACTCTCTCTTTGTAACCCTTCCCAGCTCCCCTTCCAGAGGAAGTCTGGTATCCTCTGACAGCGGTGTCTCACTGTCAGCCTGGGTACTACTACTCCTCTCTGCCCTTGCAGTCACTCTGTCCAAGGGAACATCAGTACCCACAAGCAGCTGTGGCTTACCTTCAGTCTTCCTGCTACATGGTACCTCCCTCCCTGAAGAAGCAGCCTCATCAGTCCTGGCTTCAAGTGTGTGGTCTGTCTGCATTCCCCCCAGGCTACCAGATCCACATGCTTGTCTCCAAGCCTGACTGCATGTAACTGCATGCACACAAGGTACTGTATTTCAAAAATATTCCCTATCAGGACATCTGCAAGGATATCCTCAAACACACCTACTTGCTTGCTTCCTTTTCCACCCTCCCAGTCAAGGTGAACACAAGCCAAAGGTACTTGGAATGGGGTCCCCTCCTAAAGCTTTGACTGGAGTAGACTAACCAAGCAAGTAGTGTTCTTCTTTAACCATTGCAGGCTTCACAATGGTTAGGTCTGAGGCTGTGTCTGTCTTAGCAGTGGCCTGTTTCCCATCTACTAAGATAGGATATAACCTCTTTTGGTAGTTTGGTACCCTTGTTGTCTCCAGACAACTTACTGCTGGCATTCTATCATTCCCACTTACTGTCTTTCCCACCTTTCATTCCCCACCTTGCCTCTGTGGACATCTATATGCTATATGGCCCCACCGGTTACATTTAAAACATTTAACCCTTGTTGATCTTTGCCATATACCTGAACTAGGGGATTCCCCTGTTACTGGCGGACTCTGTTGGGGCAGTTTAGGCTGCCCGCCATGGGTTCCTTAGACCCATGTGCAGCACTATCTCCCTTTTTCCCCAACTCATCTGCAGTATTGCATTCCCTATCGGCCAACCAGATTCTCATGTTCTCAGGCAAAGTGCTAAGGGCTTGTTCCCTCACCAAAATGTCTGCCAGCCCTTCAAAAGTAGTGACCTAATGCTCACTCACCCTTCTATGAAAATAATTGCTAAACTCTGCAATATAATCACACACACTTTCATCTGGCTTGTGTCTATGGTCATGAAACTTTATTATAAGCTTCAGGCATTAACTTAGAACACTCTAATAAACAATTTTTAACAATGTTATAATTTAAGCAATCAGTTTCAGACAATTTAGAAACAGCAGTTATAGCTTTATCATGGAGTAAGAGACTCAGGAACCATACCCAGAGCCGTTGGTCAACATTATGCTCTTTATATACCCTTTCAAACATATGACTAAAACTATCAAAATTATCACCCTCTGTAAATTGTTGATGAAATTTACTGACCTTTATTGCTTCTGGGGTTCAGTTACTCCTTTCCTTGTTGCCTCTATGACCCTGGCAAAGAGTCAGCATTTTCTTTTCATGTTGCCTCTACTTCTCATTTTCTTCAACTTCCAGATGTCTCAGTCTCTCTGCTGTATCTAATTCCATTTGTTTTTGTTTCTCCTTTTCTTCAGCCTCTAAATGCCATAGTCTCTCTGCTGATTCCATTTCCAAATGTTTGGCCTCCAGTTCAAGTATCTTTAACTCCAGACAGATTTTTAAGTCTTCTGAGGCAAAGTTGAACTGTTCATTTTCTGAGAGCTGTACATCCTGAAGGCCAGTCTGGTTGTCTTCCTGGTTGCTGGTCTATGATGCAGCTGTGACTAAGGCTGCAACCATTTCTGCTTTAGTCAGGTTGGCATGCACCAGTTCTTTGGCTTGACATATCTCAGCCAACTGGCTCCTTGTTAGTTTACTGTATTCCTCTGCTGACATACCTGCCTGCTCTCCCTGACTAAGCTAACAAAAAAAAGTTAACCTCCTGTATTCCAGTTTCCACTGTTAAAATATATACATTTAAACAGTTATAATAGTGCAGGTAAATTTCTGTTCTGTTTCAGTAGGGCACACTTTGGTTGCAGTTCAAACAGCCCTTTGCCAAAACCTTTTCAACACACACTTCTGTACCAGCAGTTTGATATACACATGACATACGGTTCTAGTACATTTGTAAAACAAGCATCTTATATAAATCATGTTGATATTCACAAATGACATATAATTATTTACAAAATTCCAGATAGCTGTGCTGGAAGTATCTCCCTTTGTCACACCCCCAACCATTAGTAAGGAACAGATCATGAATACACTTTTCAAGGCCAAAAACACTGCATTGATGGGTCCCAATACCATCCCAGGATGCTTAATAAATAGCATGAAACATGACCTCTCTGGTCCACTTGAATCACTTTTCAACTGCAACCTACAGTCAGGCTTTGTGTCCAAGGGATGAAAGATGGCTACAGTCATTCCCCTGCACAAAGGAGGTCCAACCACTGATCTGGCTAACTACAGTTCCATAAGTCTGGCCAGCCTCATATGAAAGGCCTTGGAAAGAATCATCGTGGATATGATAAATGAAGACATAGGTCACCTGCAAATTCTGGACCCACCACAGTTTGGCTTTGTTAAAGAAAGGCCATGCCTATTAAATGCATGGACATTTTTGAGAGGATCACCAAAGCACTGGATGAAGGCAAGATTGTGCATACAGCTTACCTTGACTTGGCCAAGGCTTTTGATACAATACCCCCACTCAGGCATTATAGTTAAGCTTACTAACTTAGGTATAAACCCTTTTATCACCTAGGATAGCCAATTAGCTCACTGATAGGACTTAGGAAGTCAAAATAAGTTAGGCCACTTCCACCAAGAAGCTAGTCACTGGTGGAGTCCCCCCAGGGCTCAGTACTAAGCACACTCCTTTTTGCCATCTAATTTATCTGAAATGGAAGCAAACACTGAAGATTTATGGCTAACTAAGTTTGCAGATTATTGAAAGCTGGGGGTTATCATTGACTCCCCTGCAGACACTAACATTCTTTAAGAATGCCTATCCCTGACCAACTAATGGCACCAAAGCCATGGTCTTAAACTCAATGCTAAGAAATGCATAATTGCACCCTTTGGGAAGTCAACCATCCTGACTAAATACTATGTTGATAATATACCCCTAAGAGTCAACCCAGTGGTCAGGGATCTGAGTATGAACATAAGGCAGTAGCCTTACCTCTTGGCTACAGGGGTGAGGAAATCCTTTTATATTGCACAATTTATAAGTAAGCACATGGCATCTATGTCCAAAGAGGTCATTATCCCACTGCACTCCATCCTATCAGAGTGTACAATGCTCCCTTCAGTATGCACCTGACCAGGCATATACAGCAACTAGAGCAACCTTGCAAAAACAATACAAGGCGTAACAAACCTGCCTTATGCAGAACACCTTAAATCCATTTCCCTCTACTCAGTCTCCTATAGATTTCTGAGGGGTGATCTATTTGTGGTTTACATGTTATCTGCAAACTCCACACTTATGAATCTCCTGCATATTCACAAGTGAAACAGTACCATAAATACAACATCTAAGGACCTGAATTTTGTCTGTGACTTAAACAGAACATGCTGTAGAGACAGATATGTGTTCCAGAGACTGACCCTCCTATGGAACAGGCTTCCCATCCATGTGAAGCTGAGTTCATCTATTACCCAGTTTAAGCTCAGACTACACCAGTGGATGGGGATTAAGAAATTTACACCAGGCCTGGTACCCATATCCTTATGAACAGAGGTAGCTTACAAATGCCTGGTCCACAATGTACTATTTTGATACAGGACATCATTATTCTTTTGGGAAACTTGGCTAGATTAGAAAGGTCCACCTGGGTCATTAGCTTAGTAACACTCTATGAATCTATGAATACTTCATATTGCTTAGAAAATGCATGCTAAGAAAATCTGTAGCTTTATTAACGTTTTATGTGAACTAGAGTAATATTTAAAAATTGCTCCTGATTGTGTTCCTCATCCATTATTTTAGGCTATGTCCAGAATTCCTGAGAAAAACATTTGAGAAGTATTCAGTGGCCCCCACCATCACTTTGTGGTAAAAGTAAATAAAATAAAAGCATGTATATTCCAATGTGGGCAGTGCCTATCGACACCACTGACCATAATTTTAGCTAGCTTCCTGCCACTATTTAATTTAGAAACAAAAGCACCTGCAAAGGAAAAAAATTGTCATAGGTCCATAGTATCATAGTTACTTACAAGGCTATTGAGCCAAGATTTTCAGATGCCTCGCCATGCATTCATAAGAAGTTTATTAGCCCTGCTATTTAAACCTCAGAGATCTTTATATTTTAATCCAAAGCCCTTTCTATTTTAAGTATCAATACCCACAGCTAGGCAGACATTTATATGTTACCCCAATCAATAAAGGACAAGGGTGCTAAACCAAGGGTGATCTTATGATATTCCGTCCATTCATCCTGATTACATTTAAATAGATTAAGAGATGTTCTTTGCTTTATGTGGAGAGGAAGACACTTTTAGAGAAGTAGTACTCTAAATTAAATATATCTATTCCTACACATGTTCTTATTAAGTTGAAGAAGAGATTAATCTCTTGAGCCAGTGTTTTTACCGCTATTGGACTTGCAGATGTGCAGTGGGTCTGAAAGGATGGGGTTAGTAGAGGTTCTGTAAGCGAGGCTGAGATCACCTCTCAGTAGTCAGTAGGTTACCAAGAAGAGGGACAATGTTTTGAGATGGCTAGTGAAACCTTTGCGATTTAGATCCTGAGTTTTCTTAGTGAGAAAGTGCTGTGGTCATTTGAGATGTGTCAGGCATTTTGACAGGTACAATGCTGAAGGGATTATTGCATTCAATGAGTGGCTAAATAAGTGCAGAATTCAGTGGAATGATCACCACCCTGGATCTGGATGCCATACCTAAGTTTATAGATAAGCTGTGCAATGAAAAGGACTTTCTTACAATAGTGGATACATGGTGATTGAAGGACAGCACATTGTCTGCATGGATTCCCAGGTGCCTAACTACTGGATATATTTTCAGGGGTGTATGTTGATGTGGTAGTTGCAGGAGACATCATGCTTACTGAAGGAAACTATTATGCATTTTTGACTATGTTTAATTTCAAGCTACATTTTTGACAAAAAGGCCCTCCTAAAGGATCTTAGTGTCTCCTGAAGAGTTTATGGTGGCACCAAATTTGCAGTCATCTGCAGACTTGATCAGCCATAAGTCCTTAGCATTAGCTTTGACCTCCAATAAATAAATCTCAAAGAGGAGTGGCCCAAGTAGTATACCACTAGTGACTGGTCTTTTGGATGAGGTAGGACCCTCACCCCCGCCCTAATTTCCTGGGTTCTATTTGTGAGCCAGTTTGCTATCCAGTGAGTCAAATAGATATTTACATTTAGCAGGGTGAGCTTATCAACTATATCTGAGTGTGGGATGGTAGTGAATGCTTTTATGAGATCAAGATATTTGGTGTGTACAGATTTTCCTTCAACAATTACTTCAGCAACTTTTTTGCAGAAGTTGACCAGGTTAAGTAGGCAGGATCCACCCTTGGCAAAAATTAACTGGCTCAATTGAGAGTTTGTAGGTTGCCTATGCCCTTATTAATTAATTCCAATCCCTTCTGCAGCCATGCAGATAAGGCTGGTCAGGCTTATTGGTCTATAATTGCCCATGTCCATTTATGCCCCACTTTTGTGCAGAGGAATAACTGTTGCAGTCCTCCGCTCATCTGGCACAAAACCCATATGGAGCCTGATATTAAATAGCTTCTGTAGTGGAGGGGGTTAAGGGGTCCTTTTTCAGGCTCACCAGTAGGCAGTCTGATATGATACTTGGCCGCATAGAACCAGTATTGTTAGCCTTAAACAGGGATGTGAGACTGTATTTATTTATTTATTTATTGCATGTATTGACTGTGAAAGTACGACTGGGCTCAGAGTCCTCTTTTGAGTGGAAGGTCAGGGAAATAAGCTCTGAATGATAAATATTACTTAAAGATTTATTGACAGTGTACAAAATAGCAGCATTTTTCAAGTGTACACATAGTCAAGTGAATAAAGACATTTTACAAAAGTTTATGCATGGTATAAAAAAGTCATTCAATTCCATTTTGTAATTTCTGCTGATTAACGGGGTCATTACTAGTACAATAAGGCACAGATACAGATTATTGCTCTGAGCAAAGGAAGATTATGAACATATTTCAATATACAGGCAAATTTCAGTGAACCAGTATCATTGTATACATACAGACATAAACTTCAGTGGACCAGTAGCAGTGTATCAGTAAGCAGTTTTATAACACATAGAATAGACATAAAGTTGCAGAAAGGCAGCATCCTTTTATTGTTTTTTTTTTTTTTTTTGCTAGTCAGCAGCTGGGGAGCTGGTGTAGTAGATGAAATACTGACTGAAGGAGAAGAGGGAGAAAGACTAAAAGTGAGTGAAAGTGTGATGGAGGAAGAGATGAAGGGAAAGGAAGATTCCATAGGTGAATGTAAGAAGGATGAAGCGAGTTTGGAAAGTGCAGGGAATACAGTTACGACAAGTGGGTAAGAGTACAGTGAAGAAGGGTTAACAGAAACAGATGAGAGGGAATACAGTTACGACAAGTGGGTAAGAGTACAGTGAAGAAGGGTTAACAGAAACAGATGAGAGGGAATACAGTTACGACAAGTGGGTAAGAGTACAGTGAAGAAGGGTTAACAGAAACAGATGAGAGGGAATACAGTTACGACAAGTGGGTAAGAGTACAGTGAAGAAGGGTTAACAGAAACAGATGAGAGGGAATACAGTTACGACAAGTGGGTAAGAGTACAGTGAAGAAGGGTTAACAGAAACAGATGAGAGGGAATACAGTTACGACAAGTGGGTAAGAGTACAGTGAAGAAGGGTTAACAGAAACAGATGAGAGGGAATACAGTTACGACAAGTGGGTAAGAGTACAGTGAAGAAGGGTTAACAGAAACAGATGAGAGGGAATACAGTTACGACAAGTGGGTAAGAGTACAGTGAAGAAGGGTTAACAGAAACAGATGAGAGGGAAGTAGCTGAATGGTAGGAAGAAGTGCGGAATTATGTTTAAGTCTAGGGGCACTTACCCAGGGTTAGTGCAGGGGCACAGCCAGGAATTCTGCAAGTGTGACTTTAGCTTCTGTTTAAAATGGTTATGATGTTGTTTTATTTTTAGAGACAGAGGTATGGTGTTCCATGCGTTTGTGATACAGTTTAAGAACAGATCATAACCAGCTGTATTGTTGGATTTAATGACAATGAGAATCACCATTTTAGCTGAGCAAAGAGGTCTATTTGGTTTGTTTGGCTGGATTAGAGGTGACAGAGATGGACAGTTTGGAGATTTGTAAATTAGGATATGAGTAGCCAAAAGCTGGGAGTAAGATAATAAGTGGGGTAGTTTGAGACATTTTAGTTCTTTGAGTGCTAGGCGGTGGTGGGGTTTGTTTGGTAATTTACTGCAAACTTTGCTTCTTTGTGATAGCATTGTCCAAGCTTTGAGAGCTGACAGACTTGTAAGTTGGCAAAAATAGGCGATGAGATGAACAGTGCTGGAGTAGTAAGATGGAAGCTAAATATTTTCTGGTTTGGTCAATAAGGAAATTTTTGACTGTATGCAGGAAACCCAATTTCTGGTGAGTTTTCTTTACTGTGTGGATGTGGCAGTCAAATTTAAAGCTATTGTCAATGTAGATGCCAAGCAGCTTAGGATATGGGATGATGTTAATTGCAGTGTTATTTGCTGAGAGAATATCAAAGGGGAATTTCTGCTCTGAGAGGTGTCTTGGGATAAAGTGAATAAGTTTGCTTTTTAGGGCGTTAAGAAAAAGTGGTGAGTCAGTTAGCCAGGCTTCAGTGAATGAGAATGATTCTCAAGTGATTTGTTACAGGTTCATACTGAATTATTGTGTGTCTGATCTGGAGGCAACTGGGAGTTTATTAATGAAGATGTTTAAAAGAATGGAACCAGGAATGGATCACTGCAGTATTCCTGTGGAGACTAAGAGAAAAGGGGAGAAGTCTTTGTGCCATTTTATGGCCTGTAATCTGTTAACAATATAGGTGTTAAACCATGCGATAGAGGTTTCAACAAATATTAATGTTAAGAGTTTTTGTAGGAGGATGGGGTATGAAACCATGCTGAATGTTTTGCAGAGCTCTAGAAAGAGCACAGATACTAACTAGCCTTCCTTGATTATTATGGGTATTTACAATATTAGTGAAATGTAGGAGGGCTGTAGTAGTGCTATGATGGGAATGGAAGCCATGTTGGAAGGGGAGAGGAGGTTATTTTTGGCACTGTTGGGGTGGATAAGGTTTTTGCCAATATACGAAAGCCTCAGGGGACAGGTGCAGGTGAGTCCTGGCAAAGCAGCTTGGACAGTCTGTCTAACATGTCCTCCCAGGCAGATATATATTGTACCCCCATTGAATGACACCAGAAGCTAGACCAATTGTCAAAGTCAGTCATCTTTTTTTCATATTGCAGCATCATTCTTGCTGAAGGTAAAATACTGCACAGGGTGCCTTGGGCACATATTCCAAAAGCTCCATCCTAGCTCATTTCGTATAGTTCAGAGAGGTACACCTCAAATCATTTGTTCCCACATGTACTATGACTGTGTTACAAGCATACTTGCTGTGCAAGGACTTGAGAGCGCAGAGTGATGTGGTGAATCCTGGCCCCTGATAGTCTCAGCATGGTGAGCGTGCATCAGTGTGTCTCACAATGGAGTGTCCTGTGACTAGGATGTTGGGTTGTGTGGAGGTTTGCCTTATGGGATTTTGATTTGGGACATCGTGTGCTATAGATGCAGGTTTCATGGTGGGTGCTGTTTCAGCTGAGTGTTTGTGAGGATACTGAGGTTACTTGTTACTATAATTCCATTTCAGAGGCCTTTGAGATTTAGGTATACATACCATATATTTGACTTTTAAAAGCCACAGCATCTAAGTGTGTTTGGTATGTAATGTATGCAGTGTGTAAATGACAACCTGAATGGAATTTTTAGTGGCGGTAGGTGAGACCCTTTCCTCCAATAATATTGTATAACTACATCTCTTGTTGGATGATGTGCGGATAGTGAATCATGAAGTGCAGTGGATTAGCAAGGAGGAAGTAAGGATAGCTATGAAGAGGATGAAGAATGACAAGGCTGTTGGTCCAGATGACATACCTGTGGAAACCTGGAGGTGTTTAGGTGAAATGGCAGTGGAGTTTTTAACTAGATTGTTTAATGAAATCTTGGAAAGTAAGAGGATGCCTGAGGAATGGAGAAAAAAGTGTTTTGGTACCGATTTTTAAGAATAAGGGTGATGTGCAGAGCTGTAGTAACTACAGAGGGATTAAATTGATCAGTCACAACATGAAGTTATGGTAAAGAGTAGTGGAAGCTAGGTTAAGAAGGGAGGTGATGATTAGTAATTAGCAGTATGGTTTCATGCCAGGAAAGAACACTACAGATGCAATGTTTGCTCTGACAGTGTTGATGGAGAAGTACAGAGAAGGTCAGAAGGTGATGCATTGTGTCTTTGTGGACTTAGAGAAAGCATATGACAGGGTGCCTAGAGAGGAGATGTGATATTGTATGAGGAAGTCAGGAGTGTCAGAGAAGTATGTAAGAGTGGCACAGGATATGTACGAGGGTAGTGTGACAGCAGTGAGGTCTGTGGTGGGATTGACGGATCCATTTAAGGTGGAGGTGGGATTACATCAAGGATCAGCTCTGAGCCCTTTCTTATTTGCAATGGTGATGGACAGGTTGACAGACGAGATCAGACAGGAGTCCCCGTGGACTATGATGTTCGCACATGACATTGTGATCTGTAGTGAGAGTAGGGAACAGGTGAAGGAGACCCTGGAGAGGTGGAGATATGCTCTAGATTGAAGAGGAATGAAGGTCAGCATACAAAGACAGTATATATGTGTGTGAATGAGAGGGAGGCTAGAGGAATGGTGAGGATGCAGGGAGTAGGGGTAGTGAATGTGGATGAGTTTAAATACTTGGGATCAACAGTTCAGAGTAATGGTGAGTGTGGAAGAGAGGTGAAGAAGAAAGTACAGGCAGGATGGAGTGAGTGGAGAAGAGTGTCAGGAGTGCTTTGTGACAGACGAGTACCAGTAAGAGTGAAAGGGAAGGTCTACAAGAGGGTAGTGAGACCAGCTATGTTATATGGGTTGGAGACAGTGGCATTTACAAAAAGGCAAGAGTCAGAGCTGGATGTGGCAGAGTTAAAGATGTTAAGATTTGCACTGGGTGTGATGAGGGTGGACAGGATTAGGAATAAGTATATTAGAGGGTCAGCTCGGGTTGGAAGGTTTGGAGACAAAGCCAGAGAGGCAAGATTACGTTGGTTTGGACATGTGCTGAGGAGGGATGCAGAGTATATTGGGGAAAAGATGCTAAGGATGAAGCTGCCAGGTAACAGGAAAAGAGGAAGGCCTAAGATAAGATTTATGGATGAGAGAGGACATGCAGGTGGTTGGTGTGACAGATCAAGATGCAGAGGACAGGAAGAAATGGAAACAGGTGATCCACTGTGGTGTCCCCTAGCAGCAGCAGCCAAAAGAAGAAGGAGAAGAACTACATCTCTCTCAGACTACATCAGATTGTTTAAATATTAGGTGGTTGTCAGTAAACAAGAGACGATTACTACATTGTCTCAAGATGCCAATTTCACCAACCTGGCTACAGAGGCAGTTGGAAAGTCCAAATCCATGATTCCAGATGTTTAGTAGTGTGGGCTGCAGGGGTAGTGGTACCAAAAGGATTTAGAATGGTTTTACTGGGGTGCTATGTGGTAAAAATAACAATCCAGGTATAAAACACGAAGAGTAATGCTCCTCTGCATGTACACCTGGGGCTTACCATACAACTGTAGAGCACTGAACACTCAAACAATTTAGGAGGTTAGCTTTATAAGGTTCTAAGTATCGACATTTATAGATGGCACAGCTAGTCATCACCACATTTTGACTGTATGGTAATAGGAAAAGGTTTGGTTGAATTATAAATGTTGACGTTAAAACTACTAGGATATAAGTATTCAAAATACATAAAAGTACCTTGTTATAATGACTACATGCATTGTGCCAACAATTAAACTTGTCTGTTGGTAAGCAATCTGGGAAGTATTTTATTTCTGTACATTCAGTCTGATTTGCCTCTTCTTTCCACTTCAAGGAAGTATATTATACCCTCTCTAAAATATCCTTAGTTGACAACCACTAGAACAGGTGAATTCTTGGATTCATACTTAGTAACTGTTTTGGAGAGGTTGTTAAAACAAAACCTTGGGCACTAGTCTATGAATTAGGAATTTGTTTTCTGAGATTACTCGGCAGATGTCTAATAATATCAGTTGTCTTTTTGACTTACAGGAGTGTAACATGGAAAATTTAAAAGAGGCAATTTAAATGGGTCTGATGGACTTACAATACAATTTTGTCAAACGTTTTCATAGGAACCATCCTCCTATTTTCTGTACTTCCTTACACCTCTTTACAATTCCTGATGGGCCAGTCCTTGCCTCCCTACCCAATTTCTGGTCCCTATTAATATTGAAGGAATGGAAGTTATGTTCATTTCTCATTCTCACACTTTATAAGATCAGTTTAACTTTAAACTCATTCTGGTGCATCAGTATAAAGCTTATCATTGCAGTAGTGTGGAGAAGCTCAATGGGTTAACCTTCCCATTTTAGATTTGTTTCTATTTATGAAGATGGCTCAAACTGACCTATTGTTGCAATTTGTCTTATATTGTTATATTATCTTTAACAGCATAACTGGTTATTACTTAAAACTCCCAATCATCCTCTACTATGATGTCACCAAAGCACTACATTTGATTAACAGCAATTTCTTTTGGAGTTCTTACATATTATGATTTCCTGGTGCAGCATCTTTTGATTATGCATACCACATAAGTGACTATCTGTACTTCACTGTCATAATTCCAAACCTTCAGGTAGTAAGAGGGAGCCAAGTCTTCTCATTTATAAAGCAATGATCCATTTTCTGTTTAGAAACTGCAAGGGATGAAGCTTAGTACCACCTGATATACAGTATCTTATATGTGGATGACTTGTTCATCTTAACTTCTAATTACAAGGAGTAAACGGTCATGACTTCACCTCTACTTAATTACATGTAATGTCATAAGGGTTTCCAGATTAATTTCAATAAATAAGTAGTCTGACAGATAAGAAGACAAGCTCTACCACTCATGGATAATACATCTAATGCCAACTTTTTTGGGGAGGTGAGTACAGGTTAAGAAAACCATGGCAGACATACGTGGTTATAGTTATTAAAATTATGATGTAATTAGACAATGGAGTAAAACTAGTGGCCAAATATGACTTAAAATGTCTCTTCTAAGTTCAGTTAACCTCTGAAAATGTATACTCTGTCTTTATTAATATTTATTGCTCAACAGGTGATGTTTCATCTAACCCAGGTATAGTTAAGCAACACATAATGACCTTTAATCATGTTTCTCTGGTGAGGTAGGTTGCCGAGAGACCCCTCATCATTAATGGAACAGTCAGGGTCATGGAATAAGGCTACGTATACCCAGTCTTATTGCTTAATCTGTGAGGGTCTACTTTTTCTTCAGTACGATGAAGGAATTAATTTCACGTCTTAAGGCATGGCATACTTAAAAGACCCTGTAAGCCACTAGACTGAGCACTCAGACATAATTTTCTCCCTCTCCCAATAAACATATGGGACCAGCTCGGCTTATACTGACAGAGTGTCTTAATTCAGGGCCTCCTGAGAAGTGACTAATTCTACTAAATATTACTGCCTCATGTTATCTAACTTTTATCCTGCTTGGAGAAAAATAAATGTGTTGAATAGGATGAGATTCTGTCTTCTTGCCAGCAGGTAGGCTCCAAGATGTACACTCTCTTTTTGTTGTATTCTTTAAGGGCCATATAGTATTCTTTACACGTGTATTCAGAGCTAGAAGGTAGTATCAAACTGATAATATTTCATAGGATCTATATGAAAGGTCTAATCTCACTTAGTCGAAGTTCAATACATATAAAATCATTTCATCTAAAACAAATAAAACAATGAAAAAAAAATTGAAAAAAAACAGTGTTTTTTTCAGGGTGGAAAGCCCCCCCCCCCCCCCACTCCCACACATCCTGCTAATTATATATTCCAACCCTGAGATCACATAGCAGTGGGGAAAATAGCAAACTCTCATAACTCTCAAGACCACCAACACTGCAGCATACCTTCAACTGTATAAGTCAATCTAATACAATATTCACTTACACTACTATCACAAATTTAAATGTACATGGTAAAAAATACATTATACAATGGAAACTCGGCAAAGCCGAGAAATGTGCACGCTGATTCGCTAATCCAACCAGCGTGCGCACTGTAAATCGAAAATAACCAAAAGAAGAAGTCCAGATGCTAACATATCACGTTGCGGGGACTTCTAATGAAAACAACCCAGCGAAAAACACCTTACCGGCAGACACAATACAAAATCAAACGCTGGTCCAACTGCAAAGTGTATTTCACCATTAAAAAATAAAAAGTAACATAATAAAAGGAAAACAAGTTTATAAAACACCTCACATGCATACAAGAACCCATTGTAACTGCTCTACTTAAAATACTGTACCAGCAATCATAATAGACATTCACATTCCCATCATACAGCAAACACAGTAACTACTTGGCTTCATAACTTTTATTGCTATGCAAAACTAACTTAAAAGCATTACTGGAAAACATGTCACCATGGACTGTCAACTTGTATATGTCCCTAACTCTGGCTTCTCATAAAAACTAACACTTTCAAAAATACAGTTTAAATACTCACTGTAGCTTCATACACAGTAAGGAAAATAATTTAAAAAACTGCACAAAATGAAAAACCAGTTACAGTACATTTTCCCCGTCAATTCTAAAAACATACTAAAAGCTTTAAAAACATTTACTTATATAATTATTTGCTAAGACCTCTTAAAAAGTAATGACTTGTATTTTAATTAAAAGACAACATAAACAATAAACATGAAGTGTGGACTATTTTATCTCACAAAAAGTGGAAGAATACAAACTAAAGCAAACAAAAACCTAAATAACAACAACACAAACATGACACAATACAAAACTAACACCACTGTATAATAGCAATAACCCACGGCTGGGTGTGGGTAATGCTGGATTTACCCGCGGTTGGCTTTGTTTGGTCACTCGGGCTTCACCCTCATGACCAAACCATGCCAACAGTGGGTAAATCCAGCATTGCCCACACCCAGCCGTGGGTTATTGCTTAATTATTTTATGAAATATGCATCAGTGTAATGCTTAGCATGTAAAATTAGACCAATTAAATGGATCCATTTTCAGATATTAAAAAAAATCACTTCTGTGATTTATAAAAGTACTATAACTCATTCACTCCATTGGAGCTCAGGAACTTTGCACTGTAACTTCCAATGCATGGAGTCTAAGCCTTTTGACATAATCAAATTATGTCCTCACATTTCAAACAAATGTTCATATCTCTGGAACCATAGGGGTTATGAAAGATGTATTAATGGCAAACCCTTCAGTACAAACTATTTTTATAGTGGTAGTATTCTTTAGGTTCTAGGTCTTAAACTGAATTTTGTAAGTCACAGTAAACACAGTGGGCAGGATTCACGAAGGCTTGCACGGAGTCTAAGAGTAGTGTAAGACTCCATGCAGCCCTCGCTATCCAGGAAAAGCCCGAAATTCCTTGTAAGAGACCAGCTAAAACGTCTCTTACACGGAGTGGGCGTGGATATGCTAATCACCTCACTTGCAGCCGAAAGGCATGAAAATGAGGTAGATTAGTGATCCACGAAGCCCAAACCAGCCCGTGTAAGAGCCGTTTTAGCTGCAGAAATGTACTCAGTTGACAACTGAGTATGTTTCTGCAAATAACACAATGGAGCCATGTCAGCTCCAAATAAAGGGTGCATATGTGTCAGGCAGCATGCCAATGGCCAAATATGTGGCCATTGGCAAGGTACCCCAATGCAAATTTGAGAAATAAATATTTTTTTTTTCGGCGCAAACGGGCTGCGCTATATAAAACATAAAAATGAAGGTTATAAACCCACAAATGTAGGTTTTATGCAATACATGGATTTACAATGCAGGGACCAGCAGACCAAAAACAACATGGCCATCGTTTAGTGGTTGCTAAGGGGGGAAGCTGAGTCTAAGACATGTAACTAAGCATTAGTAGGCAATCTGATGTAAATGAGTGTTAGGATACTGAATCCCACTGTCACATAGCAAATGAGCACATTCTGAGTAGTGTAAGAGTTACATAAGGGGGAGGAACAGAGTAGGAGATAGGTGACATCACAGGGGGAAATGGCAGAAAGAAATGCAGTTCATTGGAGGTCAGTGTTACATGACAGATGTCAGACACATATCATGGAAAGAGGAGTGCCACAAGATAAGCATGGGAAAGTCAAGAAATGGAAGGTGTACACTGTTGCTTACACCAACATTTCTTGTTGGGCGTGCATGCGCACGTGTGCAAGCCATGAGGCGCGAGTAGGGCAGTGTGTGCGCATCTAAGGCAGACTGAGCATGTGCTGTTGGCAGACGTGTAAGACTGTTTGCACTGGTTTGCACGTGTTTTAACCCGAATAAGAAGATTCTAAACCTTGTAAGCATGTGTGCGCGCATGTAAGCCACTGTGAGCATGTTTCTGCTGGTATGCACGTTGCTCCCCCCTGAGGAAACAGAAAGGAAAAAGGAAGCAACAGAATTAGTAGGAAGCTAGCAGGGAATACTGCTGGAGCCAGCAGGTGAAAACGATTAGAAGCAGGCAATTACACAGGCAGAATAGTATCCCAGCCAAGCACTTAAAACTCTGCAAACAGCAGTGCAGGATGTTTCTCTCAAGAGACACTGCAAGACAGGAGTAAGCTATTAGAAGTGAAAACTGAAAAAACTGAACTCAGAGCAGAAATGCTAGGGGCTGCCATAGCTGTCATAAGGAGACATAGGCAACTTGCTGAGGGTGGTGACAATGCAAATGGTGCCAGACAACCCACAGTGAGGAGACGGAGAAGAGTGTACAGGCCCAGGGTCACCTACCATGGGTTACATGAGCTGGAGATAGTGGAGCGCTATAGAGTGGACAGAGACCTCCTGCAGCAAATTGTCGAGCTGTGCAGGCCACGCCTCACACACAGAACCAACAGAGGGGAACCCATCCCAGTGGAAACCAAGGTATGTGTTGGCCTAAGAATACTAGCAACAGGTACCTTCCAGAGACCAACTGGTGATATGATGGGGATATCACAGGCATCAGCCTCCAGGGTACTGCACCAGTTCCTGGATGCCATGTCAGCACATGTCGGTGATCATGTATATTTCCCCAATGCCTGTGAGGTATTGGCCAGCAATATGCATCTCTTCAAGCAAATAGCGGAATACCCTGAGGTAGTGGGTGCAATAGACTGCACGCACATATGCATCAAAGCACCAGCCGGTGAGCGGGGTAGGGCTTACATAAACCGCAAGGGCTTCCCCTCCATCAACTGCCAGGTCGTGTGTGATGCCCAGGGCATAATAATTAATGTGTGTGCTGCCTGCCCTGGGAGCTACCATGATTCCCATATCTGGCATTTGACGCAGCTGTACCAGACATTTGCCAATGGGGACATCCCACATGGACACCTAGTGGGGGATGCAGGTTATGCACTGGAGCCATGGCTGATGACACCCATCAGAAATTCACACACACCTGAACAGGAATGCCATAATAAGGCACACGCACAAACATGTAATGTAATAGAGCGTGTGTTTGGGCTGCTCAAGTCACGGTTCCGGTGTCTGGACACATCTGGTGGAGCCTTGCAGTACTCACCAACTACATGTACACAAATTGTCATGGTATGTGCTATGCTACATAATATGATCTTGCAAAAACAGCTGCAGCAGGACCAGCATAGGGCCGGGCCAAACAGCCCCCCACCATTGCCAAGCCCATCACAGGCAGAGCGTGACTTGGAGGAGGAACAACCTGAGCCTGTCCCAGTAGGCAGAAGGAGGCGTGCCCAGTATGCCCTGGCCTTGGCAAAGAGGCAACACATAGCACATACACTGGCTCAGTAGGAACCCTGGGAATGATACCCCTCTCTGACTCACTCATATAATAACAGGGGTGCCTAAAATGACATAACCTGCTCTCAAACATGTACAGGGAGTGTAGTATGTGCATCCGACAGAGGCAGCCCTGCAGCACCACCTGAGGCATGAATGCCATGTGTTAAGCAATGTAACACCATGTAGTATATGCAAACTTGATGACCCTGACTAACATCCTACCCTCACCAAGCATGATGCCACAATATGACGATGAGATGATCAATTGCAATAATTGGCTGAAGTATTGCTGTTAGTAAAAGGGGATCCAATGTGTGCCAGCCTGGGATGACATGCTGAGCATGACATGATGCTCCACCTGCTAGGGGTGGCATGCACTTATCAGTCCTGGCCTTATGGATACTGGCAAAGGCTGTTGTTACCCACAGCGTGCCTTGAATAGGTAAGGCTCAAAACACAAACCCACCTCCATAGGTATCACAAGGGATAAGAACCTAGATGTAATGCTACCCAATGCCAGAAGTCTAAACAGCAAGATGCATGCAGTCTAAACTCCCCCAGTATGGAGAATGTTGATATCTGTCCTGTAACAGAAAACTGGGTCAAGACTCACAACAGCACCCTAACACTACCAGGTTACACCTCATACTGTGCTGTACAGCCTCAAAACATGGAACAAGCTACAAAAGGAGGGTGACTAGCAATAATTGTCAAGGATAACCACACCCCCATGTTGGTACCACAACAAGAAGCAGCATGGACTAGCCATGGTCAAGTAACAGTGACTAAAACTGCCTCCCAGTTTATAGCCTGTTACAGACTACCGTCCTAACACCAGGAACTGCACTTGGCCTGTGTTGGAATACATGAATATATCAAGCCCTCCAAACCGCAGTATATTGGGTGACTGAAAATACCCAAACATAGACTGGGAGCATTATTCTAGCTCCAACACTGTAGGACAAAAGTTCCTAGAATCCATAAACCAAAATGCCCAGGAACAACATACCACTCCCACAAGAGGGGTAAGCATACTGGATGTGATAATCAGCAACATGGGTACTGGATGGCAAGATGAGAAGTGTATCCCTTACTGGTAAGACCAGACCATAGAGTAATCACACCAGATATACAAATCCTGACCACAGTCCCTGGCCAGAAAACCACAGTGAAAAACATGTGTAAAGCAAAAGTTGCACTCCTCCAAACTGATGTGGAATCCATTAAAGGCCATGTGCAGGTGCAAAATATGGGCCACACGTCAGAACCTGTTATACAGGCATTCCATGAACACTGCCAAGAATGCATGGATTATGCAATCCCAAATAAAACCAAGACACAATGCCATACACGCAGGCATCTGGCATAGTGGACTCCAGCCATTACCAAACCATGCAAGAGAATGAGGAAGCTACTACATGATAGAGCAAACATAAAAAGGGAAGTAATCACTGATCAGTAGTATAGCAATAAAATATGTCCACTCATACAATCCACTAAGGCCAGCTACAACAAGTTGAATCTGTGAATCTTGAGGCAACGTTACACCTGCCCCATGTACACAGACAACCCTCACCTCCCCCCAAGAAATACAAATGTATGTGAGAGATGCAACCATTTATCCAAACCGGAGGCTGAGCTCTCTCAACTCAGTACTGTCAAAACTAGTCAGGAGGAGAAGGTAACCACACACACCACAAACCCAGTCTCACATAGACCTATCACAACTGCAAACCAAAGACATAAACACAGAAAAACATTCCCGGAGGCCCTAATTACAAACACACCACATCAACAGAGGCCTCCAAAGCAGACACCCAAGCAACCACTACCTCCAAACATAGCACATGCAACACAGTACACAAAGCTGGTGTGCCAAACAGTCACAGGTCAGAAGGAGAAACAACATGCCTGATACAGTTGTAATAGGTGACTCCATAGTCAGACACACTGCTGTCCCGCTCACCAGACTGAACAAGGGAAAGGGTACAGTAAGCTGCCTGTAGGCTGCTACAATATGCCTCATAACACAAGTACGCAGGTCACGTCAAAGCAAGTAGAAATATGATGCAGTCATTGTCCATGCTGGCGTGAATGACCTGAGATGTACCTCCCTGGACTACATGAAAAGAGACATAGATGAGCTCTCCGATTATGTAGTCCAGGCCGGTATGACACTGACCGTGTGCAGTATCCTACCCTCACCAAGAATGATGCCACAGTACAAACACAGAATGATCAGCTGTAACAAGTGGCACAATTACTGGTGTCATTCCAAGGGGATCCAATGTCTGTCTGCTTGGGATGTCATGCTTGACAAGCCGCGCTGCTGTGCCAGGGATGGCTTGCACCTGTTACCCCTGGGTGTCTGGATATTGGATAAGGCTCTTGCCACTTCCACAGAGCCTTTCGTAGGCAAGGCTGAAAAGTCTAACCCACCTCCCTAGAAAACATAAGTGGAAAGAAACATAAGGGTAATGCTGCCCAATGCCAGACGTGTAAACCTCAACATGCATGCTCCCAAGGCCCTCCCCAGTATGGAGAACATCGATGTCCGTGCAGTGACAGAAACCTGCAGCAAGGCTCCTGACAGCACACCAGCACTACCAGGTTATACCTCATATCATGCGTTATGGCCCCAAAACCTGTTCCAAAACATAAAAGGAGGAGGAGTATCCATATTCAGCACAGACACTCACACGTCCAGGTAACTGACAATGCACGAAGCATTGGAGACCACCCATGTGCAACTAACCATAGGCAAAACTGCTGTACAGTCTGTAGCATGCTACAGACCACACTCTCACACACAGGAACCTCACCCAGCCATCCTGAAGACACTGGACAGTATGAATGTCTCACCAAATACCAAACAAGGTACTCACAAATTACCACATAGGTGGTAATCCATTATGTATGGAAGGAGTAATCAGGGACCTAGGGACACAAGTGGACAGTAACCTGTCATGTGACACTCACATTGCCAACGTGGCTAGGAAGACTGTCTATATTGGACACCGTATCATGAAAGGATTCACATCTACGTCAACAGAGGTCATTGTGCCCCTATACTGTTCTCTTATCAGACACATAATCTAGTACAATGCCTCATTTGGGATGTACCTTACCCGACACCTGCAGCAGTTAGAAAGACCTCAAAGGTACCTCACCAAGAAGATAAAGGGTCTCAAATATATGTCATATGCTGCCTGGCTGTAGATACCCCAGCTGTATGCAGTCACATACTGCCTACACAGAGGCGTTGTATGCCTGTTGTACAAGGCCATGTCCAACACAGGAGTAATGGACATGCTCCACCCCAGAAAACCCAAATCCATCGGAGCTGTGAGAGTGAGAGATGTCAACCTCAACACATAATGAAATAGGATGTGCTGGAGGGACAGATACATAACCCAGAGGCTCCCTACACCCTGGAACGGAATCCCACTCCATGTTAGGCAGAGCCCCTCACTGACTCTCTTCAACAGGAATCTTGCCAAGTGGATGGATGATTGTAGATGTACACTGGGGGTCTTCACTGTGTCATGTCCAGACAGAGGCACAGAAAAGTAAATCATAAATGGCCATAATATACACATAGCAAGGGGTGGCGAAAGCCACACACACTCTGGCTAGGCTTATAAATGCCCTAGGGTGGATAGCCTACTATGAACCTATTAACCTATGAAGATACAAATTGTACAGGACACTAAGGATAATCACAAGGCTTTCTTAACTGATGGTAGGAACCTTGTTGGGAATTCACAGATATGCTCTGAATCACTCAAATATTACAAACAACATACCAAACACACACACATATTGCCAACATCCAACCTGACAGGTGCAGTGCAACCCCCCCCCCCAAATGCAAAATATCTATCCCAACAGAGTGCTGGCCCCCTGACATCGCAGATGCTGAGGTAACAGCCAGCATCTACAAAGCAAAACACACAGCATCAGTGGTATGAGATGGTGTCCTGGGCTGAGTCCAACATGGACTCCAAGAAGAATGGAATGCCAAATAACACTACTGCTCAATGTCAGCCTTACCACAGGATATGTACCCAAAGAGCAGTGTACAACAACAGTGGTCCTTCTCTACAAAGGTGTTGCCTGAATGGATACTGCAAACTATCACCCCAGAATCCTGACAAGCTTGGTCTGCAAAGCTATGGAATGGATCAGCATGTACCGCAGATATAAAGATATTGGGGACCTACTGACACTGGACCCTACCCAGTGTGGCTTTCTTAAGTGCAGATCCTGCCCCTTAAACATGTTTGACTCACTTGAAATAGTCATTAAGGTCATTGATGAGGGGAATGTGGTCCACACAATCTAGCTGGACCTTGCAAAAGGTTTCCATACAATACCCTACGTGTTCATTATAGATAAGCTCACCAGCTTAAATATACACCCCTATGTCAGTAGAGGGGTTGCAAACCAGACCAAGGACAGAACGGACATGGTCAGAAATGCTGCAGCCATGTCAAACTACAAACCAGATATAACTGGCATCCCACAAGGCTTGGTCCTGGGACCTCCCTTGTTTGGTATATATGTCCCATAGGTACAGGCCAACATGGAAGGACTGTGTCTGAACAAGTTTGCAGAGGACTACAGACTGGCCACCATATCTGACCCTCCAGCTGACACAAGCATCCCACAAAAGGGCCACATAGAAACAGACAACTGGTGCCATAGCTATGTCAGCAAGCTAATTGCAGAAAAGTGTATAGTCAACCCCTGTGGATATACAGTAAGTGCCCACCAATTACCACATAGGTGTTAATCCATTAAGTACTTAACATGTAATAAGAGACCTGGGGACACAAGTTGATAGATATCCTGCATTAGACAAGCATGTGGCTGTAGTGGTTACAGAAACATACCATATACCCACCTAATCATGAAGGTTGTCAGATCTAGATCAGGGGAGGTCATTGTGGCTCTGCAGTCATCCTTCATCAGTGTCACAATTGACTACAATGGCCCCTGTGGGATGTACCTCAGCAGACACCTCCATCAACTGGAAAGACCCCAAAATTACCTCACCAGGAGTATCAAAGAGCATGAACAGATGCCATGTGTTGCCTGATTAAACAAACTGCAGCTCCACACACTGCCATACTGCCCACCCAGAGGCAAGCTGTGCCTGATGTGTAAAGCCATGTCCAAGCTGGAATCAATGAACATGCTGCACCTTGTACAATCTGAATGGCAGTGAGCTATGCACATGAGAGACCTGAACCCCAGCACTGACATACATAGGACAAGCTGTACTGAATGATCCATAACACAGAAGCCACCCCCACTCTTGAGTAAACCCCCAGTACAGGTTAGCCAGAGAGTCACACATCGACTCTCCTCAAGAGGAATCTTGATGAGTGGATGGGAGATGGTAGGTTTACCCTGGGTATCACTGTTATGTCATGGGTAGATGGAGGCACAGTATACTAACCATGACATATGTCATGGCAAACTCCAGTTACAATGTGTGTCGAAGGACAAACACACTCTCTGACTAGCATTAGAAATGGCCTAGGGCACATCGCTAGTGTTTGCCAATGTCCACCTATGTTGTGGAATACACTACCAATGTTGGACAAGCCTGGTTTAAGTAGTTCATATCCGAACATAATGCAACATGGTCATATGTGCACAACTGGCCCCTAACCAGTCTGTTGTGCTCACTATGAAAATTTAAAGCAGTGATAGGACTAAAGCCCAGGATACTGTCCACCACAGTGAAAGTACTGAACCAGTACACTATACGGTACTACAGTGTTAGGTCAGTATGAAAGGATGTTGGCAACTGTATGCAAAGTATCCCATGCAAACCCTGCAGGCACAGTATAATTCCTGTTGTGTTCAGACACAAAGCAGTTGGACAGTAAGTACACAACATGACACACAACACACAACCATAAACGTGAGATATTGTTGAAGTTCACACTCATCCACAAATGTGGTGGACTGCAGAGTTCAACATATGGAAAGCTCACACTGGGCATGCTCGCACACTTTGATAAATGAGGCATATGCCAGACAACATGCCATGGACAGCCTGAACTGGGCATGCTCACACACTTAGGCCATATCTCAGTTTAGCAGTTGGCCACACATATCTGGTATTTGTACGTGTTATGCCAGGAACCAACCACATTACAGCAATCTGCCCAGTGCACACAGTTAAATGACTACAGAGACATGTTATATAGTGGATCCCTCTCATATTCAAACATCTTCCACAGATACACAAGTTGTTCATAGAAACAGGGAATGCTATGGCAATAAAGACCTGCAAACAGTCTATCAGCAACAAATATTGTGCATCTGACAAGTAAACATATGGGTGTAGAGGTCAATACTAGGCTGTTTGCCCTAGGGAATGAAAGCTTAGCCAGAGTGTGCTTGGCATCTGCCTCCCCAGTACAGTAGGCTACTGTGCCACTGTAAAGTAGTCACATAAAGCACCGTTTGAGGCTAGTGTGCTGTGCCTCTATCAAGCAGGGACACAGTGGAGATCCCAGGGGTTGAATTTGCTATGCCACATCCATGTTGCTGGTGTGTGCTGGAAGAGGGTTGGTGAGGACCTCTAACAGTAAGTGGGTGTCAATAACAGACTGAGGGGAGCCTTATCTGCAGTGTCTGGACAATTTCACTGTCAACACTTTGTCGTGATGATTATGAGAGATTGAAGTGTCATGCCAGCACTGTTCAGAGATGTCCTCCCTCTGTGGGCTACTGCTCTGCAATGTATTAGCTCACTCCATCTGTTGGACAGCTCACATATGGCTGGTGTACACCTGACAGGTGTCCTGTTGTGGAGGAGTCATGGGTATATTTGGGATAGCATGATCAATGCAAACCTTCCACATCCTCATAGAATGCAATTGTCAAGGATTATGCAGAGTGGCCTGTATAGTCCCCCAGCATGGGTCCTTTGAAGTCTTCCACCCCAGTCTCACCCAAGTGCAAAGTCTGCTTTTGATAAATACACTTTGTTTGCAGTGACAACCTTGCCTGGGTGTGGGGATGGGATATGGACGTCCAGGGAAAGGTGGGTATGGTCAGATATCAACAATGGTAGTCTACCTCTGGTGTGGAACAGTGAGTACCCATGTTGCAGATGGTCAGGTGCGATATGTATTCCCCCTTGTGGCTGTGGTGAGTGGTCCTGCCATAGCACATGGACTCACAACTTGTGGTAGCTGTAGGGTAATGTTGTAGAGGCCTGAGTAGTTCCCACACACAATATACCTGTACCTGACATTAACAACTGGAATGGTGTATGTGAACACCATCATATCTTGGCACTGTTCCCAGGGAAGCAAAGTGTGTGTCCTGGATGTGGTAGGGGTGGTCTGAACTGGTTGTGTGGTGTGTTACAGGTCCTGTGGTCATGAAGCATGGTATAAAACATAACCTGCCAGTGCTGATGTGCATATCTGACCCTGAAGTAGGTGGCTGCAAATGCATATATATGCTATCCCCCACCTGACAGGTAGTAATAGATGTACATACCTCTGTATAAATAATGATGTCAGCACCCTATAATTACTGCAGGTGCAGAACAGATGCCCAGTAATTCGGATAGTGCGCTCTGCTAATCCGTCTCCCTCAAGTGTCATAGTATAGTTAGGTAGGGGTTTGAATCCTGCAAATGCTCAGTGTGTGTGTGTGTAGGTGAGCGGGGTTGGTGTGTGTGCAATTCTGTGTGAGAGAAATGTCCCTTTTGGCAACTAGGAGAACACACTACAGGATGCAAATTCCCCTTTCTAAACACTGATGATGTCAGCACCCTATAAGTACAGCAGGAGAAATGAAACCTCCCAGTAATGCGAATAGCACGCTCTGCTAATGTGTCCATCTTGAGTGTCATAACATAGTTAGGTAGGGGTTTGAATCCTGCAAATTCTCAGTGTGGGTGTGTGTGTACAATTCTGTGTGAGAGAAATGTCCCTTTTGGCAACTAGGAGAACACACTACAGGATGCACATTCCCCTTTCTAAACACTGATGATGTCAGCACCCTATAAGTACAGCAGGAGAAGGGAAACCTCCCAGTAATGCGAATAGCGCGCTCCGCTAATGCGTCCGTCTTGAGTGTCATAACATAGCTAGGTAGGGGTTTGAATGATGTCAGCACCCTATGAGTACAGCAGGAGAAGAGAAACCTCCCAGTAATGCGAATAGTGCACTCTGCTAATGCGTCCGTCTTGAGTGTCATAACATAGTTAGTTAGGGGTTTGAATCCTGCAAATGCTCAGTTTGGGTGAAGGGGGTTAGTGTGTGCACAATTCTGTGTGAGAGAAATGTCCCTTTTGGCAACTAGGAAAACACACTACAGGATGCACATTCCCCTTTCTAAACACTGATGATGTCAGCACCCTATAAGTACAGCAGGAGAAGAGAAACCTCCCAGTAATGCAAATAGCGCACTCTGCTAATGCGTCCGTCTTGAGTGTCATAACATAGTTAGGTAGGGATTTGAATCCTGCAAATGCTCAGTGTGTGTGTTTGGATGAGGGGGGTTAGTGTGTGTGCAATACTGTGTGAGAGAAATGTCCCTTTTGGCAACTAGGACAACACACTACAGGATGCACATTCCCCTTTCTAAACACTGATGATGTCAGCACCCGATAAGTACAGCTGGAGAAGAGAAACCTCCCAGTAATGCAAATAGCGTGCTCAGCTACTGCGTCTCGTACTAGTGTCATAACATAGTTAGGTAGGGGTTTGAATCCTACAAATGGCAAGTGTGTGTGTGTGTGTGTGTGGGGGGGGGGGGGGGAGTACAACACACCAGCTTCTGCATATTCCAATCTCTACACAGAGATGATGTCGGCACCCTACAAGTACAGCAGAAGAGGGAAAATCTCCCAGTAATGCAAATAACACGCTCTGCTACTGCGTCTCTCACTACTGTCATAGCACAGTTAGTTATGGCTTTGAATTCCACAAATGCCACGTGTGTTTTTGTCACACAGAATGCCCATGTGTGTGGGTTGTTGTTCACAATAATGCATGACCGATTAAACCAGTAATGGCAATGCACACAGATGATGTATGTGTGTGCCAAATATGTGACCTTCAATAGTTCCCATGTCTGACGCCTGCCACATGTGAATACATGGTATGTGCACTGGATAACATTATGACTGTGGTTATCTGTGCGGGTGCTGCATGTGGTATGTGTATATACAGTGTGAGTTGTATATGGCATCATCCTAGCGGCGAGGAATACACATCTGGTCTGGGGCATATACTCTACATATTGTTGATGAACAGGTGCTGCATGTTTTCACCTGTTGTGGGAGTGGTAACAAGTTGTTCCATAGCAATGCAGTGACTACATGCTAGGAACCTTTCAGCTAGGGTGTTGTAGCTACAGTAATTCATCAGCATTCAGTAATACATCAGCAGTCTTGGTGAGGGTATGATGCCAACCAAGGTCAGGGTCATACCAGCCTGTGCCACATGCTCAGAGAGCCCTTCTATGTTCCCTATCATGTAGTCCAGGGAGGTACATCACAGGTCAGCCATAGTGGCATGGACAATGACTGAGTCATGTGTCCATGCCTCTGACTGACCTGTATGCTTGTGTTATGTGGTGGACCATAGTGCCCCACGGGCATATCACTGTGACCTTCACCTTGTCCAGCCTGGTAAGCGGGACCTCACTGTACCGGACAATAAAGGTACCTAACACAACTGTAGCAGGTGTGTTGTCTAGCCGTACAGGCTGTGACTGTTTGGCACACAGGATTTGTGTGCTATGTGTTGCACGTGCTGTGTTCCGGCTTAACGTATGCCTGTGTGCCAGCTGCAGAGGTGTCTGCTGCTCAGGCAGGATGCTATTCTGAGGCTCCACGAATGCCCCAGTGTGTTCATGTGTTTGGATTGCTGTCAGTGTAGGTCTATATCAGACTGGTATTGTAGTCACTGTAGTATTTCATGCCACCTGACAGGTTATGCCAGTACTGGGTTCAGAGTGCTTAGTCCCCAGTTTGGCTATGTGGTTGCAACTCACACATGTGTTGTACTTCCATGTGTAGGGGAGAGGGTTGACTGTGTACATATGGCAGCTGTGACATTGCCACATGACTCACATATTCCACAACTGTACCATAGAGGTGACTGACAAGTGACCTTTGCACATGCTACCATAGTATTGTGATTGCCATGGTGATTAACAGCACATAGGGCCAATGGGGAACAAGGTACAGAAGGTGAGTATGTGAGGGTGTAGTGCCTGTGATTAGTTAGCACTGGCATATATGACTGCTCACATGGTCAAATGCCAGGTAAGTCATATGCAATGTGTCACAGGCAACGTACATGCGAACAGGACAAACAGTGACATTCTGCCAAGTGAGACATGGACATACATATAGTAAGCTATGCAGATGTCACTAGGAATCCACAGAAGCTCTGTAAATCTGCATTGCAGGTGGAATCAATGTTCCAGGGTAACTGCAAGCAAACATGCATGCAAACAAAGCTACAGTAAGCAGGGCTGCATGTAGTCCATTGTACAACAAACAAGCTGTACCACTTCCAGTAGGTAACAGTGCAAATATGCAGGCACTATACACATGTACATGGAAATACACAGGTCAGATGGCCAGGGTCCAGTCTCAGCACACACAAGTGTACAGACCATGTACCGTCAGGATGTACAATAACCGGATGGAAACCTAGGTGCTCACACCTGCAGTAATACACATGTCAAATAACAGACACTGAGCCTTCACTCAGTGGTTTCATACTTAGTAGGATGTATGCTACCTGTCCTGCCACCACAGTATCCCTGACATTTATGGGGACTCTCCCTCCTGTGAAAGTTAGTTTTGTGTGTTGGGGCTGTCTAGCATGGTATGAGATGTGAGCTTGCAGTGCTAGGGTGCTCCTGTATGTCCTGTACCAGTCGTGTAGTACTGCACACATATCAACATCCTCAAACATCCGCATTGCAGAGTCCAGTGTGGGCAACATGCCACTTTCAGTTTACATGTCCATCATTGCGGTATCAATACTTTCATTACCTTATCCCCTGTGCTACCTATGTATGTGGCCTTCTGTTGACATCCTTACCACCAGTATGCAAACATGTGCAGATGATACACTATGGTACTTACCATGGGTGTAGAAAACAGTACAAGACAATCATACCCTTACTGCATCAGGCATGCTGGGATATACCCACAATTATATCAGCACACTGTACTGTTTACAACATGATACTATTACTACACATCTATGTAGTCACCCTGTGCATCAGCAACATGTTAACCTGTACCTGCACTGATGTTACAGATTGCAGGAGGTGGCACAGTTTCATCATATGCACAGGGTGTGAACTTGGTATGCCTGAGTCTGCCACTGATACCACCAATTGACATGTATGTGTATGTGTGTTGGTGAGGGACAGCAGTACATGGTGGGGCAATGTTGATGCAGTGTGTGCGTGTATGTGGTAGCCCTAGGTGTTGTCAATTTGCATGTGTGTATGGATGCACACAGTTCCACCTCATGGCTGCCATATACACCGGTGTTTGTGGACAGCCACAGACTGTACCTGCCAAGTCATACAGATCAGTGTCTCTGGCCACGGACACGGTACCTGTGCCTTGCAGGGGTGCTACGGACTATATCCGGTACCAATCCAGACTGGGTACTGTCATCAGAAGCAGGTGTTCATTAACTGGACACATATCCCTGTTCGGCCTGTCCAGAGCCACGTGCACGTGGTCTCCTGGGGTGGTCTGATGACAGCACAGACCCAGCATTGCTGGGGCTGCTGCTGGCACTATGGGGGTGGCCGCAGCCCTGTTGTCATCCGTGATGACTGCCAGCTGCTGCTGTTGCTGGCATATGCCCACGTCGACGCCTCAACCTTCCACCATTGCCCTGGCTCATGGACATGTAGTTGTGGAACTGATCTAATATGTCCCCACAACGTCTGTCTATGACATCGGTGAAATTACGGATGGCAGCCGCAATGTCACGCATACTGTCAGTCATGGCTGTGCGACATGCTGTCAGCTCCCTCAGACCCTATCTGGTGTACCGTTCCATACATGACTGTGCCTGCATGACAGCCCGAAACATAGCTGAGGTTGTAAGACCTCTGTGGGCACGTCTGACAGGGGCAGTATGCCCACGGATGCTCCCATGAGAACCCCTGGACATCTGTCTTTGTGGTACCATCTCAGGGCCATGCCCATGGCTGCTGTGTGGGGAAGCATGTGCCACAGATACCACATTACCCTGGTCAATGCCCACTGTATCCTGTCCATCACCTAGGGACATTGATGACAAAGGATGTATTGGCAGGATGACTGTGCCCATTGATGGGGTTGACAGCTGTGTACTGTCAATTGGCTGACCAATGATGGACCCTGGCACACCTTCCTGTGCCATTACACAGATGTCATCATTATCAGTACCCGGGGCACCTGATTCAGGTTCCCTGCTGCATGACACCAGAGCAGCACCAGAACCTGTGGGAGGGAAACAGGAAATACAGTTTACAATGTCTACACAATGATACCAGTGATGCACACATGCACACATGCACACGTGCACAGGTGCACACATGCACACATGCACACAGTTGCACTCAGTTGCACACTTGCACACAGTTGCACACTTGCACACATTTGCATACTTGCACACAGTTGCACAATTGCACACTACTCAGTATGTGAGATATCAACACACAGACACACCTGCATGCATACACAGAGCACTACTAAGTGAGCCTAATATTACTATTGCTAACAAGACTATTAAAGGTATTGTTAATATACACTCACCAGCATGGATAGGCTGCATTGCTGTTACACCGGAGGGACCTGCAGAAGTGAGGAAATTAATGTCAGTGGGCACAACTGTGCCATTGTTACTATGATACAGGTCAGTAGTACAACAGTTGCCTTTCACAGGTCAGCTGCTGATATTAAGAATATCACACTTGCACATTAAATACTATGATGACAGCTACAAACCAAGGACACACCTCACACATGCATTAACTACCAGTGTACACAACAGTCAACTATACATACGGCATATTACCTGCACGCTCGTAGTCTTGGTGCTGTGTGGCTCCAGCCTCCATCATAATGCAGGTCTGCTGCTGTTGTTGTTGTTGGTGGGCAGGAGCCACAACACTTATGAGTAGTCCCTCCAGTCTGGTGAGTGGGGGATGTGTAGCCACCCCACCACCTGTGGCAACCTGTTGCCTGTGGATATCCGACGCACGCTGATGGACATTTCTGATTAAATTACTGCAGTGATGTTGTACCTGCTCATATGTCCTATTATGCGTGCCTATGTCATTTACCCGACGGACCAGGTCTTGCCACAGTGCAGCCCTCTCCTGCTGATTCTGGCTGGTGCGGGAAAAGAGTATTGCATAATCCCACACCAGGCTCTGGTGTATTTCCTCATCCTCAGCTGCAGAGTATGTTGGATTGCGCTGGTGAGCCATGGTCCTGAAAAAGGAAATAAAATGATATCAGCAAAATATGTCAGCAGAATTTGGCACACATACTACACATGCTACTCGACTGTTGTGATACAACATATCTCACATATATAGCATCTGTCTATTGGTGGATACACATGTAAATGGCCAGGTATCGGTGCTCAGCCAACAAGTGTGCAACAGTACCTGGCACACTCCATATGACATACTACCAAACCCCAGCAGTCAGAACACTGATTCAGGTCCAACGCACCTCCTCACTCTGGGGGTTTGTATTGAGGTACTGTATGGGGTACATCATCAACTACTGTGAGCTGACCACAAACTAATTGCCCTGGACATACATATCCCACCTCCACCACCAGCACAAACGACTACAGTGAATAACATTTCAAATGCAAACTTTACACTTCGTAAGACTGAGATGGTATCCTTTAAGCCCACTTGGCCAGTGGAAGCCACAACCCACAATGCTGACTCCTTCACAAATGATTTCTACGGACATCTCTGAGAATGCATGGATCATGCAATCCCATATAAGACCAAGACACTCTCCACAAAGGGAAAGCATCCTGTCTGGTGGACCCCAGCCATAGACAGATTTTATAACAAAAGATGGAAGCTACTGCAAGACAGAGCATAATTCCATAAAGGGAAGGCATGTCTGATCAGCACTAGTAAAGAGTTATGTTCTCTCATACAAACATCCATGGGCAACTTTGAGAGGGAAATCACCGGGGACACTACAGATAACCACAAGGCCTTCTTCAGTTGTGTTAGAAACCTGGTCAGAAACCCTCCAATATGCTCATAGTTAGTACACAACAACAAATAATTCACTGAACCCACAGATATTGGCGACATTGTGGCAGACAGGTTCAGTGCAAGTTTCCCCCCTCCCTCTCCCCCAAACTAAGACATACTTATCCCAGCTGAATGTAACCTCCCTGTCATCACAGATGTCCAGGTGAGAGCCGCCCTCAGAAAAGCTAAAAACACAGCATCAATGGGACCTGATGGTATCCCCGGTTGCATGCTACATGAACTCCAAGAGGAGCTAAACACACATATAGAAGTGCTATGTAACACTAGCCTGACTACAGGATATGTACCTGTACACTGGCGTACAGCAGCAGTGGTTCCACTCCACAAAGGAGGCACCTCTACATACCAATACAATACAACACAATACAATACAATACATTACAATACAATACAATACAATATGCTATTGCCCCTGGGGCTACAGCAGCATACTGTTCTGCTACCCTTACCATTGTGACACATGTGATGTGATGGTACCTGCTCCTGTCAAACAGTTACACAGGGTGACTCATATGGCATATTACCTATCTGACTAACATTTAGCAGGGGTACGTGTGACATGTACTCATGGGGAGTCTTGCTTCTTAACGCTGTGTGGTTTATTGCAGGGTATGTCTTATCTGTGGGTAGGAACCTGTACCTCCACCATGTGCTCTCTACTGCGGTGTCAAGGACGACACACAGAGGTCATTTAGGTTGTGGATGGTGTGAGGTGTTACTATGGTTGTTGGACATCTGTCATGGTTGTGACTTAAGTATGTAAATCCAGGAGTGGTAACCTCTATGTGGGTAGTATGTGTGTACTCTGTGGTGTTGTCAGTCACTGTGCATTGGTAATATGTTTGAGTGCATTGTCACAGTGTTGTACATGTCACTGTGTCCTTCTCCATATCTGTAGCTGTCATGTGAGGTACATACCGTGACAGCCATTGTGTGGTGTGGAGGGGTACACTGACCTACATGTCCATAGCTGACACACCATGTCTGCTGACACATACCATGTGCAGGTATTCCAGGAATAGTGTGCCACTGTGACTATCATTGGGGGGACTATTGTACACATTTATGACCCTGTTCACCCCTGACACATTGCAGTGGTGGGCAGGCAGTCACATATCTGGTGGTTACTGGTGTAGGTGATTTGAAATGGGGTATGGTACTCCAGTTTCAACACTGGTGTTCACTCCATGCCTTTGTCACCAGGCACCTGTTGCAATACATCTGTACACATGTGCCTCACTCAGAATATATATACATCTCTCTCTCTCTCTCTCTATATATATATATATATATATATATGTATATATATATATATATATATATATATATATATATATATATGCATATATGTGTATATATATATATATATATATATATATATATATATATATATATATATATATATATATATATATATATATATATGTCTGTATACATATACACATATATATATATATCGATGTACATATATTGCTATAGATATGGAGGGGGGGAGTGTGACAGAGAGGGGGTGAGAGTGACAGAGGGGGTGGGACAGGGGGAGTGTGAGATCGTCATATACAGTCATATCTGTAGATAGTCAGATCTGTCTGTCTATGTATATGTATCTACATATATCTATATCTGTATGTGTGTATTACATATATATGTTTCTACATATTCTATCTATCTACATCTGTCTATGTATTCCTACATCCCTCTCTATCTATGTATACATATATGCATATTATATATATATATATATATATATATATATATATATATATATATATGCATACATACATATATTGACATACATACGTATCCATATGATAGATAGATATATCAACATGTTTGTTTACAAAACTGTATACACACACTAACATACTGCTAAACATACATAACTGTGAAATCTACTTTGTACATTGCACTACAACCTACATTCAACCTACATCGATATGTGCACATAGATGCCCTCACATACATATGTATGTACAGTCTTCACTGATAGTTGATGTATGTCCCCTGCCCTATGCACATCTTCATATACATATGGATACAGACCAATGACACATATGGAGGGTTCACAGTATGTAGACTTTTAAAGTATTACTTTACGTTACCTCTGTTTGTCACAGCTGCTTGCGTTGCCTTTTGGTTTGGTGTCCTGCTGCTGCTTCAGTTGACAGATGTCAGCTTTCTAGTAGGTTTTGTTGAGTGTTTTTGTTTGTGTATTTTCTCTCTCTGTCTCTCTCTCTCTCTCTCCTTACCTCCAGAGGGTGCAATGAAAGTATTGCATGTGTGGACTGGGAGTACAGCATGCTTTTGTAGGTATCTGCATATGTCCATATGATGGCCTCTGCACCAATTGTTAGCCAGCATTTGCTAATTGCATGCAGCCAGTTGTGTACTGATTGCAGTTCTCACTGTGATTCCAGGACAGTGCTATAAAAAGGTATGTGAGATAGGCGTAGCCCTTTCAGAGTTTAAGGGCAGGGACCATGCTGGTATGCTGTGGACACTGTTCTGTGAGTGTAAAGGTTAGTATCTCTCTCATATTTCTGGCTGTGTTGTAAATTAACATTTCTCCATTCATTTCTCCAGTTTCCTGTACTAACTGTGCATGTACACTGACACCTAAGACTACTACTACTGTTAATGTGGGTGTGTGTGCTTTCCTGTGGGACATGTGGTGTAACTGATATATAGCAGTGGCTCTTGCACTTTGTTGCTATGGCTTCAATATTTGCCCTTTACATTCACTACTTGTATGCCTGCTAGGTGTCTTGACTGTAGTGTGTTGCTGTGGCTTTCCTATTTTCCATGTACATTCACACCTTGGAATGCTTGCTATATCTGCTAGGGTGTTACTGCATGCAGTATGGTCTGGCCATGGTGTGGGCCTTGACATCTATTAGGGTATTTGAGTATGCTGCTGAGCAGGCCCCAGAGACTCTCAGGTGCATCTTTTATCTGCCTCATGGAATATATCAGTGGGGTACACCCATTAAATTGTCTGGTATTCTGCAGTTGTGACTGTGGGTTAGCATGAGCAGATGTATTACTACACTATTTCCGACGTGCAAGTGGTGCATACTTTCAGTACTTCATAGTTACCATTGCATGTGTTGTAACACCTTTCTGCCTACTGTTTGTACATTTCACAGAGAGTCTGTGGGGCATCCCTGTAACTCAGTCACTGTTGCTATGTCTATGTTCTTAACTATTCAAATATGGCAGTGTCAGACCTCTCAAGTGTACAGATATTTGCAGGATGTCCACATTTTTGCCTCATATTTTGGTCCATATCTCATAAACAGCTTTTTCTGGCAAATCACTCAGGGCTCAAGTCAGACTATAGTGACAAACATTTCAGTTTCAGACTTCATACCCTTCCAAACATCCAACATAATGCAAAACCTGTTACTCTCTCAACTGTCTAAGTTTGTTGGAGCAATATTTGGAATGTGTCCCTGTTTTTGGGCCTTTGCTCCACATTTTTATTACTTAGTCTGGATGTGTTGCTGTAAGAGGTTGTGGGGTATGGGCAGTGATTATCCTGCTGTGAGTATGTGTGTGGCTTGCAAGGTGCTACAGTGACATTATTACCTAATAGCTGCCAACTAGCATGGCTGTTTCTGTTCACACACTACTATTATAGAAATCCACTACATTTGACAGTAAATATACATGACATGCTTTGTGTACTACACATCCTATATTCCCTTTACATTCATTCCTACTATTGCATGATATATTTATTGTAGCACAATGTTCTTATATAACAGTCATGGCTTAGTGGTAAGTCATGCAGACTACTGTTTCCAAGGTCCTGGGTTCGGGACTGACAGTGGGATTTTATTTTGCTTTTGAGCAGACTACAGGCCTTGTCATTCAGAGTGAATAAGGCACTTTTAAGCAGTTGTAACCGGGTTAGCGCTGGTTTGCGCGGAGCTCACGCATGCGCACTGGTGTTCAGCTCTGAGCACACCCGCTTACAACTGCTTAAAAGTGCTTACTCTTGCACACACCCGTGCTAATTTCTTTGAAAGAAATGAAAATGGGGAGACAGGAAAGTGGTGAAAAGGGGGTCACACAGAGGGTAAGACAGTAGGGAAACAAGCTCAGGTTTTGCAGGAGGGATGTAGTTAAGGCCCATAGCTGCCCATTTCTTCATCAGCAACAGCTGTGCATATGTTTGTAATTTGGTGTGACATTTGAAACCTTCCACCCCTGAGAGAGGTGTAAGGACAACAATAATACTTGTACAGCCAATTGTAATTGACAGTTTCCATGTCCAGCAGACAGATTTGATGAATATGCTTCACCTCAAAAAATCTAGATCCGTCAGAGCCACAAGGGCGGGAGACTTAAACCTCGACACGGCTATTAATAGGACGTGCTGGAGGGATAGATTCATCACCCAAAGACTCCCTATGCTGTGGAATAAAATCCCAGTATATGTGAGGCAGAGCACCTCGCTGGCCTTGTTCAAGAGAAATCTTGACCAATGGATGGGAGATCGCAGATATACCCCAGGGATTACCTCAGTGTCACTGCTCAACAGAGGCACAGCAAAATAATGGGTATAGTTCCCCATACTAAAGGGGTGGCGTAAGCCACAAAACTATGGGCTAGGCTTGTAAATGCCCTCGGGCAGATAGCCTAGTATGAACCTATGAACCTATGAACCTATGTGTGCGAAATGGGCAGCTATGTATGGGGCGTAATATTTTTGTGGGTACAGAGTGCCCTTTTTTTTTTTTTTCAGGTGAGAGTGGTATGTCAGGTACAGGAAGTCAGTATAGCTGGGGAGGTAGGTTGGGTAGGTTAACAGACAAGACAAACAAGATGTATACAGGGGCGGTGTATGACACATGTGGGGGGTTACACAATTGACGGGGACGGATGTTTGGATATCTAGAGCCCATGAGCCCACAGATGGCAACAGTGGAACTGATATCCCCACCCATGGGCAGTTGCCACTGTGCCTTCACTGCCCAGGACAGGGCTGTGCTGGGGGCTGTGTAGGCCTGGCAGCAGGCACGCCCTTTAGTTGTGCCACCCATGCCTCAAGCTGGCATAGGGGCCCAAGAACAGCATCCCAGATCTCCCTACGCACCACAGTCCGGACATTACGGAGGGTGAGTGGATGTTCTCCTCCGGCCACACTTGCAGAGGGGGGACGAGCCCCATCCCCTGCAGCGCTTCCACCCACAGGTGGCACAGGGCCACCGGAGGAGGGTCCGGCCTGGGCACTACTGCCAGGTGCACTCAACAGCTGAGGAGGGAGAGGTGGGTCCGCTGGAACCCACCTTCCCTGTCGTCCTATGTTTTGCATTACGTTATGACAGTTTGGGTTAGTAACGTACAATACCATTCACAATTAGTTGTAACAGCATGCATTAGTATTCCCATTAACCAAACACCCATATATTCAAACCATTGAACAGCAAGCATAACACATGCATAATTTGAACAGCAATACACAGTCCAACAACATGCAGGGTTGATTGATGGCAACAGGCCATCAGGTTTGGATGTATGAACAGGGCAGATGCATCAACGTACATGCAAATATGTATGAACTAACAGGACAAATGTCCAGGGGTGTTAATTGTGATTGCACATACCAATTTCACGTGGAATGGATTATATGTGGTTATAGGGTAGGGTGAAGAAAATTTAATTAACAACTTCAAATACCAATACATATGCTGTACATTTCTAATAGCTGCAGATATATACACACTACAGTTCTGCCTACAATTTCCTATGTGATAACTACTTCAGGTTGGTGACAGGAATGTTACTGCTACATCAATATACATTTACATTTTTATTCATACACATTCATATCTGGCTCTGTTCAGCTACATCATCCTGCTACATTTGCTTTATATAGCTATAGACAACTGTGGATGTTTGGTATTTCAGACAACCATACTATCTGCATATTGCAGACTGAGAGCAACATATCCAGATTTTGGGACACACATTCCAGCTGCGGTACCGTTTTCAACACATGTTAATGTTTGGTTCTGCCTGTCACATTCATTTCATTCTGTACTGACTGAAGTATACTTTATTCAGGAGTTATTACTACTTTATTGGTGGATTCATAACTCTTTCTCACACTCTCTCACTTGTTTTATTTTTACAATTCAGGATGGTACTTAATTCTAGGCTTTATTGACATGTTTTACCTGTAGTTATAACAATCCTTTCCAACAGTCTCACTTCTGTCATGTTTCTGTATTTCAACAGGGATATATTTCACACATGTGTTTTACTCAGCTTCTGCAGTTGTACTTTTCGGCCTGCTGCAGGTTATGTACTATTATATTACAGGTGGGACATCTTTATTTCAGACTTGTTTAAATTTTATATGCACAACCAAAACAAAAAAGAAGATAATCCAAGCAATACGACCAAGTGAAGAGATCCAACACTATTTATTACCCTTTCTCTAGGGTAATAAATAGTGTTGGATCTCTTCACTTGGTCGTATTGCTTATTTAAATTTTATGTTTGGATTATAGGCTGCATCACACTTTTGTAATCAAGCAATACTTGCAAACCCCCTTACACTGTTACTTGCACATTTTATTAATTAGTGACTACACTGCACTCTTTTGCTAACTGCCATACTTATATATTTATTTACAGTTACAGGGAGAGAATTACTGACCTGCCTGGTGGCGCAACCGTGCCAGCCTATCGCCATAGGCTCTATGGTTCGCAGAATGGACACCTGCAGCTGTAATATAAATAAAGTAATATTGGAATACACATCTCCATAATATCAGCTAGGTTACTTTCTTACATGAATAATTAGATGTAACTTACTCAGTAGTGGGGCGTTGGGCATTTGCCGGGCCTCCTGGATCCAATGGTTTAGTTGGTCCTGCTTCCATCTCTTCAGGTCCGCATGGTAGTGATGGACCTGCTCACCAGTCCTTGGTATCCCTGTGGCACTGGTGAGATCATGAGCCAACCGGTCCCACACCTCAGCCCTATATGCTCCCCACAGGACCTGGCCCTGCATGATTTGGGCCTCATGATTGTGGACAAGGAGCCAAACCATATATTTGGACTCCTCAATGCCCCACCTCTGTGCTCGGAAGCAACTACCCTCACCTACACCTAACATTCTGGCTGCAAGTCGGTTCTACAATCGGTTATGCTGTGTATTCCCGCCTATGGGGCTTATATATGCCGTTTTTCCCAAACTTATCTGTGATTGGCCATTTTGGAATTGTATCAGCTTCACAAACCCTGCTTTGTCATGCTCCTCTTTCTATTCATTCCTATATATATGCTATTACTGCATTTCTATGTGCAACTGTCATGGCTTAGTAGTTCAGTACCTTGACTATGGTGCATGGTATCCTGGGTTCGAACCTGGCCATTGCTTTTTATATTTTATGACTGTCTACACAGGCTAGGAGGTGTGTCTGTGTAAAGGCAGTTTTGATACAGCTTGCTCAACGTTGCTCGTCGGTTTGCTTGTTGGCGCTGGTTTACGCGTCATTTGGCTGTCAGCACGCATATTACGCTCAGCTCAGCTATGGGCACAAAGTTTCAGCATGTTAAAATGCTGCTCAGCCCCGGGCACTCATTTTACACCTGTTAAACCACTGCTCACCTACGGGCACTCATTTTATACCTGTTAAAACACTGCTCACCTATAGGCAGATGTACTCAACTTGTTAGACTGTAGCTCAGCTATAGGCACATCTGACATTTTTTTTTTTTTATTATCTCTCATTTCTTCAAAATACATGGCCCTTTTCATTACATTTTACATAAAATATAATTTTATATGTGTACATATATGTCAGGGACTTGTTTCGTGCTTATTTCACTAAAAATAAAAATTGATGTTGTGGGGGCTCGAACCATGACTGCCTACTCTTCAGCCGACGTCTCTACCACTACGCTATTGCTTCTTGGCTTACTTTGCATATTTAGTTCTTATATGCTTTTCCACTGACTGCTAACTGTGGCTAAGCTACGGGCACGCCTGCGCAAACGTGCGCACTCACGGGCAAACATATTTACAATTTAAAAAAAAAATGATAAGATGTTCATTTCTACATTTTATGTTCGTAGTCTGTGGGGGCATGTGTTGTGTTGTGTTTATTCACATTTACATGGACTCTGTCGTGAGGGTTTACTTTCGGGACTTTTACTCTTCTGGGGGCGTGTCCGTTTGCAGGGCTCGGCCTACGGACACGCCCCCTACTGTCTTCCACAGACCGTGTTAGCCTTAGGTGTGATTCAGCATGCCCTCATGCATATGCATGACATGCTGACATCACACCGTTTAACTGAAGCCTCCGTGTAAGCCTTGTAACTCTTACACGGAGGCTTCGTGAATCCTGCCCAGTAACTATTATGTTTGTAATCTTTTGTAAACAACTCACAATATCTCTGCAACCACTCAAGTTACACACATAATTACAGCAGCATTTTATCCATCTAGTTGAGATCTTACATATGAGGCTAAGGAGTTCTGTCTCTGTTTCTTGGTTGTTGAGATATTTAGAAAAATGTGAAAATTATATTTATATAAATTAATATCATAAAAACAACAGTTAATATCTATTTACCTGCACTAGACAGAGGTCAAATATTAATGCAGTTGAGTCTGCCATTGTGTAAGCCTTAAGATGAAATCCTTTAAAACCTTGTACATAGCATGGTTTTAGAATTATAATGCAAATATGAACAAGCAATATTTGACACCTCAAAGAGTCATTAGAAGTTAACTGCAGATGCACCTGGAGGCGTCACTCAGATATAATTAGATAAATTCAGGAACAAATAGCATTCTTAAATCACAAGTTATTCAGAAATAGGGAAGGGTTACCTTAGAGTTTCATTATATACTGGTAGAACATTTGCATGTAGGTGAATAAGATTCCCAGAACTAATAGCTCATAAAGTAACAGGTCAGAACAAACCAAAAGTATATATTGCATCCACTGTTCACTTTATAGTCCGTTTGTAATGTTTTTACTACAGTCTATAATTTCTGGCATTGGCATTGGTCACCTGCTGATCCATTTTATTGTTGCTGACCATAAATGCAACTCAATAAATGGTGCAGGAAATTATTACGCATGTTTACATATTGTGAGATTAATCAGTATCTGTGGCTCTCTAACAAATTTGGTTGGATTCAGTGATGGACTATTCACAAGGCGATAAAAGAAGAACTTGAAAATGTTGGCATGGGCAAACTAAAAAGTCATCCAGATTTTTAGTTTTCTTTACAAATGTGGTATAACATATATGATGAATACCTATAAGAGTTCCAGGAAATGGCATTGGTGTAGCTTATCAGTAACTTAATGCTTTTCTCCTTGGTCAAGCCATCTGTTTACGCTTTTGTCCCCATCAATTACCTCTATTTTTAATATTTGTTTGTTTTGTTTTAGATAATTTGTATCTTCCTTAGAGCTGTGATAAGTTATGACTTTTAGTTTCTTTGACTGGATATTTCTTTAAAACTATATCATTTGTAAGTAGTAAGAGAAAAAATAACGTTAAACATTGCTTATTAACAGGAGCAGAGTGCATGACTTGAAAATGTTTCATCTTTGTTTGAGATGATGCTGTCCAACAGTGCATGTGTAGGTGTATAGGTGTGTGTCTGTGTGTGTGTGTGTGTGTGTGTGTGTGTGTGTGTGTGTGTGTGTGTGTGTGTGTGTGTGTGTGTGTGTGTGTGTGTCTACAGGCATGTGTGAGTGAGGAAGCCAAGGGACTAATGTAAATTTTACACTTCAAAGTTTCAGCAAAAATCAGCAGTACAACAGAAATAATGCCACTAGTGTATGACTTCTTCTGTTGAGAAAAACTGCTGTCAGGCAATCAGCTTACTGAAGTTTGTGGTAGGCAAACGTCTCTCAAGCAGTTTAGCTCATATAGGCAGTATGTAAAGAAGAAACGAGAGTATGCAGCAGAGTAATACTACATCAGTGCCAATAGCTCAACAAACAGCATGCACACATATAATCTCCTGGGGGGTTCATTTCCCTCTTGTAACCTAAGCTGAAGTCTGGTGCAGAAGTTTTGACATAGTATTTTGGGAGGAGCATCATACTTCTGGTCTGATGTTGCTAGTGACATGTTGCCTTTATCCCAGTACTGAAAATAAAGCCTAGCCATAACAATTCCCTGGCTATTTCTTCCCTGGACCCCTGTCTAGCAGGGTGACTGATGTGATCCCTGGGGTGAATTTCCTTTCTCTCATCCAGTCGTCAAGGTTCCTTTTGAAGAGGGCCAAAGAGGTGCTCTGCTTGACATGTACAGGCAGTCTATCTCAGAGTCTGTGGAGTCTCTGGGTCAGGAAAGTACAGTTGTGTAAACCTACCATAAATGTAGATGTTTGAGTGTATTCACTATTGCAGTCATTACAATTGGCTATCTGCTTGCAGCAGCCCTCAGTCGGACTGACCAACAAAGTCCTAGGTCCTGCGTCGGCCGCTGTCCCCTCCTTCATGATGTCAGGCTGTCAGGGGTACAAAACACTACTGTTAGACATTATAGATTCTTGTCTTTGTCATTTTCAGCACCAAAACTTGCAAATATTTAGGATTTTACCTTTAAAACTGTCAGTATGGAATTTATACTTTACTGTTTACTTAGAGAATAGCATTTCTTCGGCTATTCAGTGAGTGCAATGCAAGTTCATATTCACATTTTCAAGAACTTTTTTAAGTGCTACCTCTTGTAAACAGGGTAATACATCACTGTTATCAGTGGTGTGGTAGTGACGTGGTTAACATCTTCCATTTATACACTTTGTTTAAGCATACCAGTGCTGAAACAGATCTATTAATAGTTAATAAAGGGAAAGAGAGAAGGAGAGAGAGAGAGAGAGAGAAGGAAAGAGAGATGAGGATGTGAGGCAGAATATAATTAATTAAATGAGACTAATTAGCAACATGAGAGCAGGTGCCGGGCATTGGGGCTGACAGCAAAGAGAGAACGAGCGTGAAAAGCGGCTGCAGTGAGGAGGTGTAATGTGACAGGAAGGGGGACAAAACCAACTTTCTGCATTTTGTCATCTGAAACCTCTGTGGAATAAATGACAGAAAGCGGAGACCTAGTCACGATGGACGACTTCTATTGTTAGTGATCTCTCTGTCTATTACTCTTTTTTTTTTGGCAATCATAAGTTCCACCAGTTTCAAAATTTTGCTAATTATTTCAGCATATGTTCAGCATTTGGCAACCGTATTTGCTCTGTATCAGTTTTCACTGTCTGTTCCATTTAAAAAGACAGACCTTTTTACTCCATAGGATTGTATGACAAGAGGGTGATAGTGCAGGCTTTCTTTTGTTTATTTACTTGTTTGTAAGTTTAGAGTTCCACCCTGGATCAGTAACAGAAGAACTTCTAGCCTTTTTTTTTTTCTGAGCAGTCACTTCTTCAAGGTATCATTTAAAAGCTGTAACTATTTCATGCCTTAAGATAGGTGCCCTTTGATTTTTAATTCTACCTTTGCAAACTTTAAAAAAATAGTGCACTGCTGTTCTAATGCAACTCCCAAAAATCAGTAGCTACACCATTTTGATTCAGCTAAACATTTTGAAGTGATTATGTTATTATGCTGATAAGTTATTGACTGTCCTGTTTTCAAATAAGGTTGTACCTTTTCTTGCAACCTACATTATAAGGTACTATGCGCTATATTAACACGAAAATCTTTTTAAGCCATAGCAGTCATCTAGACATTACGGTATTTAGTTGTGAATGAAATAAGTCATGAATGAGCTTGATGAAGCTATGTGATTTAAAACCTACATTCGCTGGCCTGATTTACACATGATTTAACCCTGAGCAAGTTGTTTACTACTGCCAGTCCTTGGAAACAAATCTGGAAAGAGATTGTGCCTGCCAAATTATTTGTCATCTTGCAACAGAAAATTACAAGCATATGCAATAGTTTAAGTTTCTGATTCTCATGAAATCAGATTCTAACTGACACATAATATTTGGATAATTGTCATTCCAGCTTTAAAAAATAGAAAAGCTGTAGAAAAGACATATTATAGTAACTAAAAAGAGATTATCTTCTGATTGTTTTCTTATGCAACAGAACTTAATGTATGTAATCCTTGCTTTTTCATGTGCTGTATTACATTATTTTATACTTGCTGTTTTGAATTTACTTTATGTAGTTAAAAGTTTAACTGCATGGACAGAATCAGATGCAAAAGGTATTGTAAAACATGAAAAAATATGTTATTGTGTACACTGTCGGCACTTAGTAGTATACAGTTTACACTGACAGTTATGTATTTATTAATAGTACGCAATCTCCTACAGTCTTCTGTGAAATTCGAAAGCTTTTGGTGCCTTGTAAGATAGAATGTTTATTAACAAATAAAGTAAGAATTAATAAATTCATAACTTCAGATATTCAGAAAGCTTAGAAGTTCCCAAAATGCAGTTGTTCACTTATAAGAAGAAAATGCCATACAACAATATCCCAGCCATATCAATAGAGGAAACATCTGCTTTAGAAGAAAACAAATGCAAATCTCATTACATATGTACTCATGTTTCTATGTCAATTAACAGAAAACAAAATAGATTCATAGGACTCATGCATTATTTTAATGACTGCTGAAGTAAACAGAATCATATCTAGACATAATTTAATAGTTCACTGATTCTTGCAAGGCCGAATTTAGGCATAAGCTAAACAAGCTATCACTTATAGCCCTACAGACTGAAGGGTTACCTCAAAATGTCAGATTTTTTTAACTTGTTGTTTTATTATAACTGTCATATATGAAAGCCTACATAAGATAACTTTCTAGTTATAAATGTCTTAAAACTGAATACTTAGAGGTATATTTTAATGTTCTAATGTAGCAACTCTTCTCCCACCCCTGTACATTTGTTATGCGTTTTAGTGGCATTCTTGTCAAGTTCAGTTGTTATGCAAACTTATTCTGTTCTAGCACTTACCAAATAGCTCCTCTCCTGCTTTCCATAGTATACAGCCTCACAATGCCTAATCTGTCACTGAATCCCTGATCATTTACAAAAATACAAAAAAAGTGATCACTGTTTCTCCAAAGTCTGCAGCCCCAAGACTGTACATAATTTATGTAGGGCACACATTTAAACATAAATATATCACTTCAATACCTTCTGACCCCAAAGAAATGAGCAAAGCAAAAATGAAATATTCAAGGAACGAAATAAAAAAAGAATGACAAATTTGTCTTGAGAACTCAAGGTAAACCTATACCTCTGACCTTTCTAACCAAAGTTTAAAATGACGAATAGTGTTGTCCATGGTGTGGACTTTATGCTGCATTTAAGTGATGGAAAATTTAAACTATGTGGTTTTCAGCTTAATGTCTGTAAACAATGGAGATGCAAAGCCAAGCCTAGTAATGTGTGTTCAGATTAAAGCATTTGTTGCTTGGGTATTTGTTGAATGTGCTAAAATATTTAAATAAAATCTTGCAGCATCCGTTGGTCTTGGGGTTGAATGCAAACTCTAGCAGACAATATTTAACACATAATAACAAATGGCAGAGATTCTTAAGCTCACATTTGTATTCCATCACCTCTTATTGTGTAAGCATCTGCAGCTTTCCCAGATTATTATTTTTTTCATTAATTCATTATACATTAAAGGTTCATTAGTTAGTACTAGGCTAACTGCCTTTGTGGGCCATTTTAAGCCTAGCCAATTATCTCATGTGAGAAGCATTCCCTGCACCTTCTGTCTATAAGGTAACCACCTTAACCATTATGCCAACATCCCACCTAAAAAGAAAGAATAGTTTGGGCAAGCAGGCCTCAAACTCACATATGTGTACTTGGGAGTTCGGTACTCTACCAATAGACCACACTGGCAGACGGGGTAAGACATGATTGCATAAGTATGAATTTAGAAACCAGTGTCATTTATTGTTAGTATTATACATTCAAAAAGGAGTTACTGAATACTTAGCATGTACATTAGACTATGCAAATGCAGTCACTTATTACCTTTATCTTTCTTTAGCTATGCACAACATACTCTGCTTACTTTCTGTTCTCCCTCTCATCCTATGACAAGACCCTTTGGTTCTGCGAGATAGGCAGCTATGGAACTTTTTAGCAAAGACTACGATTACTTACAAGACTGTGTCTTAGTCTGCAACATTGTTCTATTTCTCCACTGTGAGTAATAATAATAAAAAATAATAATAATAATAATAATAATAAACAATAATGCAGTATGATGTCTCAGTGGTTAAGGTTTCTTTCCCTGAGCTCAGTGGCTTTGATGTTCAGATCAGATGTCCGGTTATTGTTATTGTTTCTGTGAAGCCTGTATGTACTTTCCCTGCATGGGAAGTTTTTCTCCAGATAGCTAGGCATTAGAAATTACTCTTTTTTTTAAAACAAAGAAATGACTCTTGAAGTTTGGACATAATATTATAAATGCAAATGTTTTAACCATATCAAGTGACCTTGGTAAATACTAATGTTAGCATACAGTAATTTATTTTAATTTAATTTAATTTTCCAAGCTCTTAAATGCTATTAGGAATCTGTTGTAAGCTAAACTTAACTCATTTTCTAATTATGCAGCAGCATTTTTAATTATATAAATGCAGAACTCGTTGCACATATAAAATATGTGCTTTTCTTCCAGATGCTAACGACAGTTATCTGTGCTGTATTTATACCTGATTTTGCATGATCATTTCATTATTAATCTTCTCAGATGAGCCACGTTTTATTCAGTAACCTGCTAACTTATATCTGCCCAATTCATGCTTAACTGTATAAATAAAACTAGGTTATTTTATATGCAATTGCCTTTTCTTCCCTACTGTGTCTGAAGATGAACAAGAATAGCCCACCTACCCACTAGTCAAATAATAATGACAAAATTGTAAAATAGCAAGTAAGTAAATAAGGAAATTAATAAATACACCAGTCCATTTGAACCTCTTAAAGCATCCTGCTCAACTGGCTACTTTAAGCTTTTTCACTTATTTTATTTCCTCTTGTTCTTCTGGCCTGGATTGTGGTACAAAATGGTCCAAGAAGAGTCATTTAACTCTTTCGGTTATCATGCAAAAAGGAAAGTTAAATAAAGTGAAAATAATAAAACTTGACTTCCAATAGTCTTCATCAGTGTGCTTCTCCATCAAGGAGAGTTTACTTTTTTTCCTTGAAAAATACCAGAAACCTCAAAAATCTGGCCTAAGAGCAGGAAAACATGAGATTTCATGGATTTCTAATGAAACAATAAAAGACTTAAGCACAGACAGGATGGCGCACAAAGGAGATGAATCCACAAACTCAACCATTGACCCATAAAGTAATTTTTAAAGAAACAATTATATATGTAGAACAGTTTCTTTAATAATAACATTCTTGAATAAACAAAACTGTAAAAAGTTCGACCAATTTAGCCCTGGAATAGTGCACACAATAAGACTGTTATTGCTTGTGGATTATGATAGAAAAACAGGGTTGGTATTTTTTTTTTGTATTCTTTTAAAAACCAAGTACAAAGTTTGATATAGTCCAATGTAAAGCAAAGGAGCTGGGAACACAGTTGTGGTGAGAACAGAACCACTAAACTGAAAAAATTCTATAAACCTTATGCAAATTAGTAGTAAGGAAGCACAACAGCCAATTAAAAGGCTAATTCTGAAAACCGTATGTAAATTAGTAGTTAGGAAGCACACCAATTGGTAAGCTTCAATTACAACCAAGTAAAAATGTAATATGAAAACCAATTGCAACAACTGCTCCTCCCACACCCCTTTGCTGAAATTGTGATAAAAAAGCAATGCCTTACTCAGCAGCAACACTATACTTTTTTCCTACTCTGACAAAGTCTATAAGATGAAAGTACTAATCCAAAATAAACTTCATTAAATGAATACTAACTTAAGGCAACTGATTTTGAAGATTTGAAAGGATTTAATAACAAAAACTTTGGAACTTCCAGATAGAAGGTAAGGTTCACTCCTCTTCCTGAACCACAACCTGCTCTCAAGCTACTTCCTTTAGCATTTGTTTTTTGAGTGAGCCACTGTCTCTAAATATATCTTTCCTGAAGATCAGGTAGAATGTAAGTTTGCAATGAGGCTGTCATGAACTGTTAGCTGATGCTGTATTTCTAGGACTCCCTACAGTCTGAGAAACTACAGACTACTAAGCAAAAGCGAAAATAAAAAAGGACTAGTGAAATACTTAACTTCTGGATTTTATGTATATGTACTACACATATACGGTTAAAGTCTTATTAAACCACAAAAACATAGTACTTCAACAGTGTGCAACAGGACAAATTAAATGATATACAAGTAATTTAAAGCAGCAGCTGAAAAAAATAGTAAGTCTATCTATTATAAAAACAAATGTCTTTCTCTAATATGGATACAAATTGCATAAGAGCACTCCATACCATTGAGAGTATAAAGGCAACTCAAAAATATATTATGTCAGACAGTATGGAATATCAACTTTAATTTTAATTAAAATATATGGTATATGAAAATGATTGTAACAAGTTTATTTTCAGTGCAGAAAATAATATCTTGGTTGCAGTGTCAATATCATAGATCATATGAACCAAAACTTCAGAATAATTTCCGGTATAAACATGCATTAAAAACATGTAAGGGAAAATATTTAGTCCTTTTTTGGTGGCAGCATGCCTGCCTTATTATTAATAAGTACAATCAGTGGCTTTAAGTAAATCACTGAAAACATGCTTGTAAAGTGGCTTTAGTACAGCTGCCCTAGCAAACTAAAATGTATCTTCTGATTGTAACATTTTATGCCTAACTAATGAACTTTTATCCCAATTGCATTTATGGAAATACAAAACAATTCAGACCTTAACTCTCTGCTAGTTACACTTGAGTCGTGCTCACAAAATGTGTATTTTACCAACAGGAAGTGAAATAGTCACCCCAAACTGACTTCACACTTACTGACATTGGCAGCATAACCTCCAGTCTAACAGCAGCATCAAGCTACATTTTTGAACCTTCATTTTAACAGCTAAATACTCTGCTTGGGCTCAATGCTTGAGAGGTTGTGTACACTACAAACCCTCCCTGAAATCAGCCACTCTAAATAAATAGCAAAGAGGCAGTCATTTAGACTGCTTTATATCATGACTCATATCAGAATGCAGTAGCAACCTGATATGCATAATATGCTAATTTCTGCTTCATTATAACGTATTTTGCAAATCAGTAGTATATTACGTTCGTAGTATGGCCTGTGGTACTTTATCTTTATGTAGAAATCCTTACAGCAAGCTAGTTTACCCCCTAGCAGGTCATTGTGTACGGACAGTTTGCCCAACATGCATGGACGTTTCATCAGGTATACACAGTTGTACATACATAGAGCACAAAAGGAACTGTTCATACATAAACTGACAAGAATGACATTCTCTAAGCATGCAGTTAACATGTGGCCACATGAAATACACCAGATATATATATATATATATATATATATATACAGAGGACCCAGGTGGACACTACAATACACACGTTTGGCATTTATCTACCTTGTACAATGTGATGGAAGGAAGAGATACCTCACATGGGTCACTCATTAATGATGCCACATATCCCCTGGTACCATGCTTTGTGAATACCTTATATGCTACTACAATAACAACTGAGCAGTGATGTAAAAAATTCCATTAGCAGATCAGAAACTTCACTTGCATGTTTTTGTTTGCATAAGGATGTGATTCAACTGCTTGAATGATTCTGGAGTAGCAATGCAACATACTCCTAATAAGTAAAATTATATTTGTTTGCAATACTGCATCCTATATAACATGACCCTAGAGATCCTGGCTATTGCACTGCCATCCTCTGCAGTAGATAATATGTACTCAGATGGTTGGAAAGAAGTATTGCTACCATTACCACCAGCCAGACAGCTGTGCCAGAAACAATAGCAGACCCAGGCCTTCCATGTGACCTATGCCTAAGATAGTGGATTTTTGTGTAAGGTGAATGATGTGTGAAAAAATCAGAACAGATGTACAAAGTAAGATGTGGTGGAGGTACAGATGGTTCAGGCTCAATGATTATAATGTAACTGAAAAATGTAAGAGCTCAGAAAATCTATGTGATCTTCATGCCCTATGTTCCATGTGATGATAGGAGGTGCTGCCAGCACAGCTAGCTGAAATTTTGTAAATAATTATATGATCAAACTGATTTATACAAGACGCTTGTGTTACAAATATATTAGAACTGTATGTCATGTGAATATCAATGTGATTTGTACAAATGTTTGTCTTGAAAAGTTATTTGTAAAGTGCCTGGGTTTGAAATGTATCAACAGTGTGCCCTACTGGAGAGAACAGAAATGTAAATGCACTATTGTAACTGTTTAAATGTATATGTTTTAACAGAGAAAACTGGCAGACAGGAGGTTAACCTCAGTCCAGCAAACTTTAAAATATATCTGAAATTAAATCACTTTATGGGCTAGGCCATAAAGATGCTATCTCACAGGTTTCAGTGCAGCCAGAGACACAAAGTATGTACTAGGGCGCTTTCTGTATTGTCTTTGGGGTGAACTAATTACTACTCTGGAAGCGCTGCAGTATGAAATTGTTTTAGAACTTTCAGCACCTGCCACAGATCTGAGTAAAAGCCCATGTGTGTGTATTTTTACAGGTAGGTGCTAAATCCTGCCAGCTTCCAGCAATGAAGATTGCATGGGAACTAGAGGTCAGATGACCAGAAGGATGTCATTCTGCAAGCTAACCCATAAGTAATATTTTAGCTATTATTTTGAGAAGTCTCTTAGCGAGACTGAGCATTCTGTATTCTGTCTTGGGCCTGACAACAAGAAGAACCATTCATCACATCATCTGCCTTGCTTTATTAAGTAAGTAGGGAATAGTAACTCTCTTTGATTCAGTCAGGAATCTAGTGAACCTTAGTTTAGATATTGTTTTTCTCTATTTGTCTGAGCCTGTCCTTCAATGTTATTTTAAGTATTTCTTGTGATTTTGAACTGTGATGTCACTATGAATATATACTTAGTATTTTCTTGCTCTTTTATTATGTATTATGAAATATATTTGAACCTTTCATTGTGGATGATCTTTGTATAGATATTTAAGTTTTGAGAATACTTGCATATTTATTTGGTGGCTCTGTGTGGGCCACTCCTAATACCCTTGCTCATGATTAAACTACCATTTGTATTAATATTAAATTCACTCAGTGTATTGGGTACCCATGTATGGGCCTTTAAATAGCTGGCGAGGAGTTCTGGTGGCAGTGATAACTGCTTTATAGTCTAGACAAAAGGAGGCATAACTAGTAAACTTGTGCCACCCTTTCCTCTGTGTGTGTGTGTGTGTGTGTGTGTGTGTGTGTGTGTGTGTGTGTGTGTGTGTGTGTAAGTCAAATCTGAAAGAGTGTGTGTGTGTAAGCTACTTGGAGAGAGACATAAAGCATTGTTTGGACAGAGAAATAGTGTTGGAGCATGTGGCTTGGAACCCTGGCTAAGGACTCAACTCTATAGCTGTGCCAGTGTGGGGACATATTGGGGATCTGGAGAAAGAGGGAGAAACCAGCCCCAGACTGACTGTGTTCCCCATGTGACCTTAAGGGAAATTGTGCTTCATTGTGCTTGATGCAGAGAACTGCATCTGGAGATACTGTGTATGTACCTGTCATCCTCCCAGTGAATGTCCCCCACTGGTGCCAGTGATGGGGATTGAGGCTCCTTGACTACTGGCCCAGAGGAGGATGGTCATCACATTCAAGAATACAGGTTAGATGACAGCACACAAGCAGAGGACCAACAAAAGCAATAGAGTATGCATTTTTGCTCCATGTCAGAGTATTTCTGAGATACAGCTCCTATGTAAGAGTTACTTCTGATGCCACAAGCCTACCAGTGTTTCCACATACTCATGTGATGCCTTCTAGTATGTAGCTGAAACATTAGATGTCATACTGTAAAGAGAACAGCAAAATGGTGTTTTACAACTTCAATACTACCCCCCCCACACACACACACACACTCACAGATTTGGAAATGAGTTACTGACACTAGGAGATTGCTGATACAACTGTGGAAATGTCATGCATATGATGAGGACAACAGTGGTACAGTCTTCTGGGATATAGGTGACTTCTGCAATATGCAGAAAAATGTCTGCTGTGGAGGTAGCACTGCAGCCTGTTTCTGCATTAGGTTACACACAACATTAATGAGATTTAATAACTCACTGCACAAAAGTGCTTTGTTTGAATATATTAATTGTAATTCCTGGACAGTTACAGTGTGCAGATGCCCAGAGCACCTGTCTTGTCTCACAGACTGATCACAACTGTCCTGCAGATGAACAGAATGTAGAGACATGGCCGTGGTTTAGACAGGATCCAGTTTGGGAACATGAGCAGTGTGCATCTTTTTGTTGGCAGATGGTGTTGGTATTTTTAATTTAAGTGACTGTGGTCTCCAGCATGTACTTGAATTGCTGTGAGTGAGAAGTGGCTGGATGTAAGTCAGCACCTTCAAATCAGAGCTCTTAGTTGTATCCTGGAAAATAATATGTTGCACTCTGAAAGTAAGAATGGAGAAATTACCATAAGTGAACTAGTTTTGGAGTCTTGTAGGAAGAAATCATTTGACCAATGAAGATAATGGTTACCTAGTTAGCTTACTGCCTGGACATTAAGGATTAAGTGTAAAACTTAAGTGTATATCCCTGATTTCCATCTATAACCAGGATTATTAAGGTATCAGAATTTAGGCTGCACTAATGCGGTGTCAAATTCTCGTGTTTATCCATCTTTGTCCTTGTATTAAAACAAGTCTACTTGACCTCTAAAAACATCCATCAGACCAGTACAATGTCTGAAGGAGATAAAACAATATCTGGGAAGTACTACAACTTTGCTCTTGGGTGTCATGGCTGACAACAACATATCAAATATTTTACCATGGAACAAGAGTGACAGACTAAAATTCTCAAGTGTTTGCACTGCAAGCTGAGTCCAAATAGCAGAAAAGTTTTCTGATATTACCCTCAGACTACCAAAATTCTGTATGAAAAACTCATCCAACTCCACATGAAACAAATGATTCGGAGATCCAGGCAAAGTAGTTCAAGTTGCCCTTCAAAGAACTCCTGAAGGCCTGAACAACTGGACTTATTTCTGCTTATTTTAAAGCATTACAGTTCTACCATGTGTGTCATGTGTTAATGGAGAGGAAGGTTAGTTAATCCTTCCCACCTTGTGTGTTCCCTGAAAATCAGGAATTTTGTCATAAAAATTCCTTAATAATCTCTATCATGAACAGAGTCTAGCTAATGAAAGATATGGCCTACTTCAAATGGCAAATCATCATCATCATCAACCCCTTTCTTCCCGCTTTCTACATGGCCTCAGGGTGTCATGTTAACTGTCACCATCTCTCTTGATTCAATGCTACACTCCTACATTCTTTGACATTCATGCCTGACTGTCACAGATCTCTCACAGAGTCCATACACCTCTTTGCTGGATGTCCTTGTTTCCACTTACTTTCTTCTTGTCTGCCCCAAATCTTCTTCACCAGATTGTCTTCTGCTTTTTTGCACATGTGCCTTAGCCACTGTAATCTGTTCTATTTGATCTTTTCTTCAATTGGAGTTACTTTGGCTTCTGCTTTTATGTCCTGAACTCTTCGTCTGTCCCACAGTGTGCATCCTACCTCCCTTCTCGGGCACTTCATTTCCTTCACCTCTAGCTTTTTCATTTGTTCTGCCTTTCATACATTATTACTGATTGCACCATTGTTTTGTACACCTTACTTTTCAGCTTCTTTGGCATTCTTCTGTCATACACTTCACCTGAGACTCTATGCCAGTTGGCTGCAGCCCCTCTGGTTCTAGGTCTGGCCTCTTCATTCAGACTTCCCTTTTCCTCAAATGCCCTCCCAGATTTTTGAAGCTGTCAACCTATTCTACTATCTTCTCTTCCATCTTAGTTCTCAGCCTCTTTTGATTTTCCCCAGTTTGCTGCCATTACCACTGTCTTATCTGTACTTAGCTTTATTCCACGTGCTTTCAATTTTGCATTCCATTCTCCTATCCTTTGCTGAAGTTCTTGCTCAGAGTCTGCCAGCAATGTCATATTGCCTGCATACAGCAACTTATTTTATCTGTCCCTCCAACCTGTTTGCTAATGTAGTCCATCACTACTATGAATAGCAGTAGGCTAAGAGCTGAACCATGATGCACACCCACTCACACTGGGAATCCTTCTGTGAGACCAAACACCGTCTGTATTGGGATCCTTGTACATAGGTTGCACTAATTCTGCCAATGTTTCTGTAACATTGAACCACCTCACTATTGCCAAATTAGCTTTCTTGGGACCTTGTTATGCTTTCTCCATGTGTAGGAATGTCCAGTTAGACTCTTTCCTCATCTCTAGCTTCTTCTAAACTATCTGTCTCACTGCAAACATTGGGTCTGTTGTGCTGCATCCTGAACTGAATCCGAACTGTTCATCTCCCATCTTACATTCTTCTACTCCATGAGGGTGATTTATCAATCACCCTCTCCAGAACTTTCATGGTATGTGAAAGGAGTTTGATACTCTGTACTGCCCACAGTCATGGATGCCCCCTTTGTACTTGTAGACTGATATGAGTATGCTTATCTTCCAGTAATCTGGGATATGCCTTTCTCTCCACACTACTATGAGTACCCTCAGAAGCCATTTCTCTCCTATCTCACCCAACATCTTTATCATATCTGTTGTGACCTCATCTGAGCCTGTCACATTCCCTGACTTCATTTTCTTTACTGCTGTTCTTACTTCCTCTAGGGTGTGTTGCTATTCTTTTCTCATTGTAGGCAGTGTCTGGAGAAGTACAGCTTCTTTTGGGTTTTCTTCATTCAGAAGCTTCTAGAAGTATTCCTTCTATCTGTCTTTGATGTCCTGTGGACTGGTGAGCAGGTTGTTGCTGGCATTCCTTATGAAGGGTGTTTGACTGTATAATTTATCTCTCTGTCTTTGTCTTTCAACCCGGTAGAGTTTCTTTGTGTTGCCTACTGAGTCACTTTCCAAAGATGTAGAGTCCCTGTGATGCCATGTTCTTTGTTATTGCAACTCCTTTCTTAGCTTCTTTGTTAGCCAACCAGTATTTCTTCCTAACTTGGTCCGTCTTTTCTATCTCCTACTTTTTCTGCACTCATCTTTTGATGACTTCCTGGACTTCTGCATTCCACCACCAGCTTTCCTTATGTACCCTATGTCCATAACTGGCTCATTGACATATCAGTTTTCTAGTCCCCACACATACTGTTTTGAGATGTTGCCATTCTTTCTCAGCTCCACCTATTTCCTCCTCTTCTTGGGTTGCTAGAGCCCCGAGTCATTCCTTGAACTGTTGTGCTTTCTTTCCAGTCAACTTCCAAATCTTCAGCCTGGTCTCTGTTGATCTTAGAGCCTTCTCTAGCCACTGCTTGCAGCTGATTGTGGCAACCAGTGGTTTATGCTGTGAGTTGACTGTTTCACTGAGAATGACTTTGCAATCACTGATTCTACAACATTGCCCTTTCCTTACTAGGAGGAAGTCTACCTGAGTTACATGTTGGCCACTCTTGTATGTGATCTTGTGACTTTCTCTCTTTCCGCACCATGTGTTTGCTTCTATCAAGCCATTTGCTGTACAGAAGTCTAGAATGGCTTCTCCTTCTTTATTCCTGTTACTCCACCCATATGGACCCAGGCAGTTCTCATATCCTGTTCTGTCTTTCCAGATATGTGCATTTAAGTCACCCATTATCAACAGTAATTCATGTTGTCCTGCTTTATCCAGAAGGTCCTGCAACTACTGTAGGAATGCACTCTTTTCCTCACTATCCCAACCCTGCTGCGGTGCATAGGCTGAGATTATGAGTATTGCCTTATCATTAGGTTGGAGTCTGATTGCCATGAGTTTATCACTAATTCTGAGAACATCTGTCACTGCCTTCTGAAGTCTCTTCCTCACCAGAATTCCCACATCATTTCTAGCATGTCCTTCTCCTCCTCCTCAATACTCTGGATCCTAAGCCAAGTGTCTTTGCTGCACTGCCCTTCCATCTTCTTGGTTACATAGGATGTCCAGCTTCCTCTATACCATCATGGCACCCACATCCAAGCTGCATCCTGTCAGAAAACCTACACTGAGTGTAGCAATTCTCACTTCATGTTTTGTAGGGTGATTGGATTTACATCCAGCTTTTGCTCAACAGAGCTATTCCAGGTAACCCACGCTGGGCAATGGGAAACAGGCTAGCCAGTGGCTAGCCCTGCCATGATGCACAGTCTGTGATTGTGTTATCCTATCCTGAGGATACTGCACAACACAGTAGATGCCCAAAGCGGTTGTTCTACAACTCTTCTCCGTATAGGGCACCATGTAGAGTCTGTCCTGCTGCCCAAAGCTCCAATCATGAGTTTGAGGTGGAAACACTCAGCATGTTTCTTGGAGATTCAAGAACTCCACAGAGACACAGGGACAATATGCAAACTCCAAACAGGCATTGGCTGGATGTCAGGCTCAAACCTTTTACCTTGTGCATGGGAGGCAAAGACCTTAACAATTATGCTGTCTGGTCTCTCCATCTCTTGAAATGCAAATGTCATGTGAGAAGAAGGGTGTGAAGTTAATCCTTCCCACCGCGTGTGTTCTCTGAAAATCAGGAATTGTATCATAAAAATTCCTTAACGATATATATCATAAACAGAGTTTAGCTAACAGAAGATATGGCCTAAGTTGATAATTTAAAATGTGCCACTCTGTATTACTCCAGACAGTCTGCCCAAACTGTATGAAATGAGAAGGGAGACGGCACCTGCTGCATGTGCATGAGAGGCTTTGAAATGGCAAGTTCAACTTACATTCCCTACCTAGCTGAGCCTAAACATTAAGTGTAAAACACATGTTCACTGCTTGAGGCAATGATCTTTACCAAACCCCATCATCAGCTCTGGGAATACATGGCTTCCCACCTGTTAGTAGCAGATCAAAGTTCTTCTAGCGTAGATTTTTATCTACTGGAAGGAGTGAAGCTGAAGGATCCAGCAATTACTCCACTGCATCACCAAACGAGTAATATGACTGGTAACATTAGCACAAAAAGTCATGTTTCAATCATTTGTTTCAGTATTTCAGACTTGGATGCCACATTTCATCCCAATTATAAAGGAGTTTTATTCCTCTAAAACACTTGAACAAATCTGATGTCTTAGACAGTGTAGGAGTAGAATTATACCTTGGGCAGTCAGAAAAATATTAGACATTAAGTCTAAAAATGTTGGTATAAATGGGAACACACAAACAAAAAATACACACACACACACACACATATATATATATATATATATATATATATACACACACACACACACACACACACACACACACACACACACACACACACACACACACACACACACACACACACACACACACACACACACACACACACACACACACACACACACACACACAATATTATGCAGTTGCAACTAATCAATTTAAAATTAAATCTGACAGACATTCATCATATATATATATATATATATATATATATATATATATATATATAAATATATATATGTGTGTGTGTGTGTGTGCGTGTGTGTGTGTGTCTGTGTGTACGTTTATATATATATATATATATATATATATATATATATATATATATATATATATATATATATATCAAATGTATGTCTATGAATTTTATTTTTAGAGTACTCGTAACTGTATAATACTGTCTTATGTTTAGCTTTGACATAAAATAGCGGAGCAGAATTACTCTAGTTTATGTCTTCTTTCTTGTTTGATTCACCCTATGTCTACTTGGATCACTAAGCTTTTATCCACCATATTAAAGTATTATATGTTCTCCGCCATATCTTCCAAGATGTTATGCTCTTCTATTTTGTCTAAATAATTCTGCTGCTGGCAGTTTAGTAGCAGCTGGATGATGTGGGCATGACATTCCATCTCTGCTACATCAGTGAGTAGAGCGTCTCCTTTAGTTAGGAGAAACCTTCATAGGAAAAGAAGCAAAGTACACCTTGATACAGAGGAAAGGTGGCTCATAATCCTGTCTGATGCACTCTTGAAGAATCTAGCAATAATTACTAATACAAAATCCTCTCCCATTTAGAAATGCCAGGTGTAGCTATCAACTAAAATTCCCCAACATTATATTTGGCTCATAGATTAGTAGTAGACTAACTGCCCTTGTGGGGCATTTTAAGCCTAGACAATTACCCCATCTGGGAATCAAACTCTTAACCTCATGTTTGTAAGGTAAACATCTTAACCATTATGATAACCTCCCAACCTGAGATTTATAAGTAATTACTAGGCAAGCAACTCCTGTGGGACATTTTAAGTTTAGCCATTTTTTCCAAAGGAGAAATTCAAACCCTGTACTTTGAGCCTGTAAGGTAAACAACTTAACCATTATACCAACCTAGCCATAAATACAAGAGCAAATAGCTTTGCAATTCAGATGCAGTGACATAAGAAGACTCAGAGGATCTTGGAAATGGTTACTATAGCAAAAAACATTAATATTTACAGACTGAGATACCTTAGTACTAGACCATTTATGAACATCCTGTCCCGGATTCATCCTCGGAGTAGACTAGCCTAGTACTTATTTTTGTCTCTCTTCACTTGTTCCCAGTGTGCTCATCATGAGTAGTTCCATAACCTTTCTATCAGATCATGCTGCTGTTATGCTCACTCTGGCAAATATTATGTATGCCTTAGATGCAGATATGCATCAATCCTTAGCTCTCAGCCAACAAATACTGGAGAAACAAGCCTTCAAAAATATGATTTCAAGAAAATTTCCACATCTTGAAGGGATAATGCCTTCAGTTTCTGACATATGTCTAAACTGAACAGAATTTTGCAGGCTATCCAGGTTGTTGCCTCATATGTTTGGTGTGTTCCTCATAAGATTTGTGTTTTTATGGCAAATCATTGAAGAATGTAATCACTACATAATGATATAATATTGAAATTTCATACTTCATGTCCTTTAGAAAACGTATGTTAATGTTTGACATGCTATTGGAATAAATTTGCATACTTACAACAGCAATATTTAAAATCTTTCCTTGATTCTGAGCCTTTATCCCCTCCATTATTTTTTGCCTTGCCTAGAATTTTTGAGCTAAAAGGCTGAGGAATGGCTTATGGTCAGTAACTCAGCTGATAGTATTGCCCCCCCCCCACACACACACACACACACACCACCACCACCATAAAGTTAACAAAACTTAAGACTTATCTTTTTTCCACTCATTGAGCATATTTCAACCTGGACATTGTCGCATACCATAAAACCATTTTCTGAGAAGAAGAAGAAGCACACTGACATTGAATATGTTATCTTCAGCAAGGTGGTGGAAAACATACCACCCTAATGATAAGCAGCAGAAAGTAAACACGAAACAGTAGAAATAAAACAGCATGTTAGAAAATGTTAAATGACTGACTACATAACAATGTTGTCTACTCACATGGTGGTCCATAACACTGAAATTAGTACTGATCTCAACTTACCCTAGAAATTTCGTCCACTGGTCAGCTTGTAAATGGAGCCTATTTTGAGTCTGAGGAACCTATTAAATGAACCATTCTGATGTAAGAGCATATAGATCTTTCCATTTGAAGGCAATGGCATTTCTGAACATCACTGACTGCTGTACTAACCCTTCTTGTAAATGTCTTCCTGGTTGCTTAAAAACCTGGATGGGCGAAGGTAATCTAAGACTCTTACGAAGATAGATGACACTGTCTATGGGCATTAGATACATATTTACCTAATCAACAGCAGACATCCTGAAATGCCAGCCAGTTCCAAAATTTATGTTTATCATCTGCATTAGGGTAATGATATACTTTGTAGCTTGCGAGACCTGGTTGTAGCTTCAGGTAATGCTCTGCATTAAAGTACTGTACTCATTATATGCAAACAATACTGTCTTATGGCTAGGAGGTGTTTTTCTGTGCTTTCATATAATTTATTATTGTTCCTTCTTAGTCCAGTGTTCCTTCTTCCTGACTGCAGCTTTCCAAGTGTATCTATGCTGTCATGAGAGCTCTGCATCACAGAGAACAAGAAATATTTATATACATAGTTTTGCCATCTCTTTGGGACTCAGATGACCAAGGCCTAAGTAGTGGTCTAACTGCATGAGGTGCTAGAACTGAAGAGGGGAAATGAGTAGACAAGGCTTCTCAATCCACTACTTGGCTTACACTTGGTGGAGGCAGGTGTCCTGGAATGTAGTAGGACAGCTTGAAAAATATGCAGCCGCCAAGTTGTGAACTGGTACAGTAGCTGTATTTTGGCTTGTGCATAGAAGTATTCATAAGCCATTAGGATGGTAATGTGAGAGTTACCCTGATATCAAGCTGCTGCAAGTGGGAAGGTTTTGGGATTTATGGAACAATACCTTACACACCATGCTATTGATGATTTGACAACAGCAAGGAGCAGTATGACATACAGTTCTCCACTCTAGGGACAAACCTGGTCGGGTGGTAATGTAACCAAACCCTAAGGCTATTAGGATGAAGGTACTCTCCAAAACTGGTAGCAACCAAAGAGGAAGAATGATGCAGGGAAAAGCAAACCATCTTCATTTCTAACAGACTGATGGTCCATCAAGTAGGCTGTAGCTACTGATGTGAAACAATAGAAGGGGGGATGAATGAGCTCAATACCTATGGTGTGGCTGATCGTTGGCAAACGAGAGGGAAAAGCACATAGAACTATTAACTCTAGTATATTTCCCTGCGGATTTCAGTGAAGAACACATTCAGACAGGAGTTGCAGGTTGGGTCCCATCCCAACTATTTTCTACATGAGTGAGTAGCATAGGGAAAAAGAAATCATGAAAGCTTCACCTTTCCCCTCACACTGGTGTAGATCAGTCAAGGCCAACCTAATTTTCTTGCCTTTCTTTGGCTGAATCTTCTACTATAGCTTGTTTTACTCACCTGTGAGACCTGAAAAGTTCCAGGAGACAGCCAAAAATTCCCACAAATACAACAGGCCTAAAACCCTAAATAGCACTTTCGAGATATGTATGTGACTACAAAGTGTATCATCTTTTCAGTTATATTGGTAAACTCTTATGGTACCAACAAAAGCAAAAATATGTCTTTTATAAGCATACTTTTAAAATACTCCTGAGGCTCTGTCCATCAAAGTACATCCTAATGGATCTAGGACTATTGAACGAAAGTTCAGTAGTCCGAATCCACAATCACCGAACACACATTAACAAAAGTGCTTTTACCTTATCCCCACTGTAGTGCGATCTCCGCAACAGGCATACTTACGTGAAAGTGCCTTTCGGTGAAAAGCACTTTCGCGCAAGTATGCCCAGCCGAATCTGTTTCGGTTATGTTGCCGTTTGGTGATCCATACGGATCCCATCCTAATATACTTATGAATAACAAGCGACTACTCATATGCTTTCAACATAGGTATCCCCAAACCTTCTTCCATAGAAGGGGCCATCAGAATGTTTGCTCACTATACAGCTCTTCCCATCCCCTACACAAAGCAGAACACAATTTTCAAATCATATCTGTACCTAATACTAATACACAAAGTTTCCTACATGTATGAACCTGCATCAGTACTGAGTTTTACAGTGGCATTATAATTTCATCTGGTAAAGAATAAAGTGGTGGTGGTGGGGGGGAGTGACAGCTTTTGAAAGTATTGATAGCCTAATTTTTATGAAACACCTTAGTCTTTGAAGCACTGTCTTTTATCTGGTCATCTGAAAGTACTCCCTTAGCACCTGTAAAAATGAGACAAAGTCTCTCCATGGACCAGTTCTTAATCTGCAGACATAAAGGCACTACATTTTTGATCTGTCTTGATCCAGCTGTTTGATGTACCAAGATAGTAGTTTGATAGCTAGTAAAAACAAAGTCTGGGACAATAGGCAATAATATGCTGTACTCTTATCTAACAGGAAAGAGAAGGATGTGTGTAAATTAAAAATTATTCATCCTATAGGAAGACTTTATAGGGCCTATGTTGCTTAAATAAACTCTTATCAGAAAGGTATAATGCTCTGTCACCTTCCAAATGTAGTCCAACAAAACAGAATTTTTACAAAATCCACAATAATGGCAATACATGGATTTTTTATGAGCTGCTTGTATTAATGAAATCATAGGCTTTATGTAGGCTGTACATGTCTGAGACTTGACAAATCCTGCTTATGTGTACTAGCAAACTTTGTCAATATAGCTGCATTCCCCAAGCCAAATTCTTGGCTAAAGCTTTGCCTAAATATTAATTTTGAGTATAGGTCTGCACTGCTTAGTAATAGTAGGTCCTTGGCCATCTTGGGAAAAACTGTAATTGTGCATTTATGGAAGAGATGTGAACATCTAAGGTGTGCCTAGTAGTATTCTAAAAGAGATGGGATAATCTCTGGTCTATCTAGTGATATCTTGGAAAAGAAAGAAGCACCCTTGGTGTCCTTAATTGTGTCTTAGAAAAAATGTGAATGTCCTTGGTGTGCCTAATGATGTCTTAGAAGAGAACAGAACATCTCTGGTATGCCTAAATGTATATTAAAAGAGACTAAAACAATGAGAAGGGATATCATTAAAGGGAATGGAACATCCAAGGAGTGCCTAATGATGTCTTGAAGAGATTGGAATGTACCCCCTATGCTTAATAGTCTCTTAGAAGAGACAAGAACATCTCCAATGTGGTTAATGCTATTGAACTTCTGAATCACAGGATGAGTCAGCTATTCAACTTGTTTGTGTAACTCAGCTGAGGGATCATTCATCCCTGGGGGCTCTCCCTGAGGGTCTATATCAGAACTTTGAAGTATTAAAACTTTGAATGTATTGATATCGAACACTATTCAGCGAAAGCTAAGAATAGCAAAGCTGCAAAACAGCGAATTCTTTCCTCAGGAAAGAATTTGGTTGGCCGTTTCTGTGGCTTCGCTATTCTTAGTGCTGTAGTGGAAAGTTACGGGTTGGGTTCAGGTAAGTGTGTGATTGTTTGTATGTTAGGGGACGGTTAAGTAAGTTAGGGTTAGGGTGCATGTTAGGCGTGTGTGCGATAGTGACAGACTTTAGGGTTAGGGGCAGTTTAAGTGATTTAGGGTTAGGGCGCGGGTTAGGTGAGTGTGCGATAGTGATGGATCTTAGGCTTAGGGTTTGGGTTAAGGTAAGTGGGTAGATAGTAGTGTATGTTTAGTTTAGTGTAGTGTTAGATGTAGGAATTTGTGTATGTGTGTGGTTGCTGTTTGTTTGATGCACTTGTGTTGTGTGTATGTGTTTCGGAGAAGCAAATTTTTTCCATGGGAAAAACTTTGCTGTTCTGAATGTTCGATATTTTCATGTTTAGATGTTTTAGGGCTGATGAAATAGTGTTTGCTATTTTCATCTTTCGATAACATGATATAAATGTGTCCCTGAGGGAGCTCTCTTGATGGCATCCATCACCTCCTTCTGTGTTATGGTTGGTAACAAACAACTCTGTAGCACTCTTAAATAACTTTTGTTGTCTGGACGGCGCAGTGGTGCAGCAGTAGCATTGTCGCCTCACAGCAAGAGGTTTTCTGGTTCGATTTTTGGCTGGGGTGCCTTCTGTGTGGAGTCTGCATGTCCTCCCTGCATTCGTGTGGGTTTCTGCCGGGTGCTCCAGTTTCCTCCCACATTACAAAGACATGCATCTGGAGCTTTTCTCCCCGAGCCTCTGCTGAAAATTGGCTTTGTTACAAGTCGGACTTTCCCGGTTAACAAATGTTAAATAAAAATAAACTGAGGAACCTTTATTATTCTTAGTAAAAAAAAAAAAAAACAATGCCATAATTTGAACTATCACCTCCAATTTAAAAACATCCTCTACAAACTGCTCACAGTTTACCAGCTGGGAATTCTTTTTTCCTAACAAGTCATCTGCTCAATGAAAACATAAACTGCAAGTTATAAAAAATTAATCTTACAGACAGACTGGAATGGATGACACCTAATTCTGTCTGAGCCTTCAAACATGCCCTCATCATCCTATCCCAGTACATTTCCGAAGCACTTTAGAAGGACGTAATAGACCTAATGAAAGATCTGAAGCAAGGGAAGAAGAGAAATAATAACAGATCTCTTTCTCTCTCTTAGAAGAGTGACTGCTCAAAAAGTTTTGTGGGGACTTGTCTGGAATGATTAATTGCTGTTTGTGGGTGGTAGCCATTTCAATGGATTCCACACAAGGGACAGAGGTGGTCCACAAAACAAGGATTCAGGAGTCCCTTTTAGGGGAAACAACCTCAACAACCCTGCTGACTATCTCTTCACTCAGAAGCATAAATGGCCATCACACAGGAAAAACAGATGAGGAAAATAATATTCAGAGGCTATACAATACTCTTTTCTTGCCATTCAAATCAACAGTCTCTGCCTCTCCCAGATGTTCCTTCCCACCACCACAGAGCAGCAAGGAGAGGAATTGCGAATATCTTAGAAAACAGAGCAATCTTAGAGGTCATACCAGACCAGACCAGAGATGGTTTGGGGTCTATTTAAGATTTGTTTTAGTAGAAAGAAAAACAAGGACCTCATTCCAATCCTACATCTCAACAGCCTAAATGTGTATGTTACAGAGAACCCAATAAAAGATGGTCATGGTGCAAGTGATATTGCTTTGCTATTCAGCAAACTATTCAGCAAATGGCCAATGTGCTCAACAGACATCTAGAGTGCCTATCTCTACATCAAAATTTCCAGGGACTCCAGGAGGTTCTTGTGCTTCTGGCAGGGAGCCAATCATTATCAGTTCTGAAACCTGCCCTTTAATCTCACCTCAGCCTCATGGGCATTACCAAGTGCATGACAGTAGTCACAGCCTTTCTATGACTCAAAGGGATTCATGACTTCCCGAACCTGAATGATTGGCTCTTAGCTGTTATATCAATGGAATCACTCAATGCTGCCAGAAATTACTTAATATAGCTCTGCCTATCCTTATATATCTCTGTAAATCTAGGAAAAATTCCACTTTCAGCCTTCTTAGACATTGGTTTTCATAAACTGCCATCTAGACATACAAACTTGCATACTGAAACTTCCAAATGACAGACTCCAATCACTAAGAACTGCCATTTCCACTCTTCTACACCTCTCTGCCTCCTTAGTTTTGAAGGTTCACAGATTGATGGATTCTTCCATACTTGCTCACCTTAATGTGAGAGTTGTTCAGTGGATAATAAGTACACAATTATCCATATTTTCCAGAATTATGAACACTCCTATGCATATGTTTCAGGTTTACAGACAGCTCCTGACCTTCTGGCTAGAGTCTCTTACAGATGATATTGGATTTCCACTCAACCTTACCATGTCAATGGCTATAGTAACTGTCAATGCCTCCTCCCAAGGATGGGGACATTATGAGGGAGAATTGTCCAAGGCCATTGGGCAAGATTTAGAGACCAGTCTTCACATCAGTATCCTAGAGATGAGAGTAGTCTTCCAAGTACTGCAGGTCCTTCAGGATTACCTTCTTCTGGGTGTGATCTCCATTCAGTTCCATAATATGTCAGTAATATGGTACATCAACAAATAGGAAATAGCTGAGTATTATTCTCTTTGCATTTAGTCCTTGACTACTTTATGCATTTCCTTTTCTCTCCTTGATCACCAAATTCCTTCAGAAAGCCTCCATGTGCAAAGCTACTCTGATTCTCATTGCACCATTCTGGCCCAGTTAAGTCTCATTTCCCTTGCTGAGGTCTCATCTCATGATGCAACCATGACTTACAGATCTATTACTGGACCTATTGTCCCATCTGTCCGACTAGCCTCACCCAAATCTTACTCCCTCAAACAAGTTGCATGATTTCTGCAGTTCCAGTAATGACCATTGATGCAGTCCTTTCTCAAAAATTGATTTGGATACTATCTGCCTTTCATAAAGAACCCACTTGTAAAATGTACAAAATCAAATGGAAATGGTACTCCATGTGGGCCTTTATCCAGAGTGACCAAGTAGACCAATTTGAAGCCCTTTCTCTCTTGCACATTTCTACAATATGCATGTAGCAAACTCACACTAAGGCAAAGTTAAGGACAAATGCATTACAAGAGGTTTGAAGGAGCACTAGGTCTGCAGCACCAGCTGGAGTTGCTGAACAGATCTGTAAGGCAGCTGTATGCCACAAGTTGAATCAGATAAACTATGGATGAAAAGGATCCAGCATTATTGTTAGTACACAACTTTTGTTTTAATGTAATGCAACAGGGGATTAGGTACATTTTCCTTTATTTTGTACAGGAAACCATTGAGTTTTTAAATGTACTTGTGGCAGCAGCTATCATATCTGATGAGGGTTTCCAGTGGTATCCCACAGGACTCTCTCCAGAAGCCAATTCTTTTTAGTCTATTCTTCTTTGATATAAAAGTGTAAAATGGGGTCCAGGTAAAAAAAAAAAATGCTAATAACTGTAAACTAGGTAACATTATTACATCAATAAAACATGTCAAAGTTCTCTAAGATGGTGTACAAAAAATAATAGGAAGGATCCATTACCTTCCATGTCTCTGATAACCATTTCTTTAAGAAAGTTGTTATAACAAGATATATTCTAGCAGTGGAGATGTGTGCAAGACAAATGAATGTTGATTTGCTGAAGGACCTGTTTAGCAAAGCAGCAAGTTTAAAAGAATAATGTCAAGTAAATGTTAACCTGATGAAGGACGAACAATTTCAAAAGCTTGTTGCTCTAGTAAATTTTGTTCAGATTTTGTTTCCTTCTGAACCCCATTTCTGACATAAAACCTCCCTCCAGATCTTCTACAAAACCCAATTTACTCATCACATGCCACAGACCTACAACTCATTTGTTCATCTTGTGGCACTCATGCACCAGGAGTGATGCCATCATCCAATGTTTGGCTCGAGAACAGTTTGTTTAGCCCTGACATTTCACGTGATAATGATCTAGGAATCCAAGTGGTGGGTGTGCCATGAGCCTTTTTGAGGCTATGTCAGGCAAGAAAATGTATCTACTAGGTATGGTAAAAAGGCATATTACGTGAGAAGAATGAAGAATTGTTAAAATAACTAAAGATTCTTTGGGTAATACTGCAGTAAGTAATGAATGCAATTACTAAAATATGCTACAGTAAATGGCTGTCACAACAAAAAAAAATCATCAGTAAAAGAAGAAATTCAGTCCTCTTTTCATTGAAGGAAGAAATAAGTCATGCCCAAGGCATAATTTCAAAGATGAAAAAAATAATAGAACTAAATCATCTGGAAAGACATGCATTAAAGCAGCCATAAATCACATCTGGACTAATAAAATCAAATAAAGAACAACAGGTATAAAGTACTGACCAGGAGAATCTATCAGACAGAACATGTAGTAGGTGTGCCATATGCAGCTCTTTCCATATCAACAATGTCTTAATTAATGTACTCCATAGTCATTATGTGAAGTAAAGAGCATCTTCATCCAAGGAGCTGAGTGGGTATCATTTTATTTTATATATCTTACATATGTCAATTATTATTCCAAGTGCACTGAAAGTATCAAGTGGACAAGTACCCTGAAATAATGGAAATGGAAAATACAACAAAGGCAAATAGGATTGCAGTAGTGAAGTCTATACTCTTGTGATAGACTGTACCTGAAGTTGTCATATCTGACAATGGCCTACAGTACAAAATCAGGACTTCCGATCTGTACATGAGTAGAAACTCAAATACATCATCCAGAAAATAAACTCTGTAGAGAGAGCAATTCAAACAGTGAAAAATCTCATGGGGTTGAGTAGCAGCAATAGCTATGAGGATAATAATCTTGATTATTTTTGAAAACAAGAATAGACCCTATCTGTGACCTAGCCCCTCAGCTACTCAACACTTAATGGACTGAAAGCTATAAAGTAAATACAAAGTGAAAGACATGCTATAGAAAAAAATCACCAAAGAAAGAAGTGCTAATGTAATAAAAAATGCAGAAGCCTAACAGATTTACAAACGGCAAAAATCTGTGGAAAATCTCTAGCCTGAAGCTACGGTAGTTAGTACAGTAGCTGAACCAAGACCCTATATTGTTTATGGGAATGATGAAAAGCTGTGTGTGATAAATTGCAAACATTTACATCAGACAAACATTTATAAATCCTAGGAAAAAGACCAACCAGAGTTTTACTACCAGTAAGAAAATAGAGATTAAGAATTCGGACATGCAAGAGTTGCAGAGATAAACTCTTCTAGATGTGCCTCTCAAAAATATAATGCAGCAAGAATAATCTCAAAAGGAAGTACAGATGTCCAGAGTAGAGCAGCATTATTAACATCTCCAAATGTGGATGCCCATTGTAACAGACAGACATATGGACAGTTTCAGAATTTATTGTAATGCTAAAGAATGAAAAGTTGCAATTGTTAAAAGTTCTTTTGAATGTGTATAAATATCTTTTTTGATGTAAAAGTCCATGACATGATTTGTATAAAGGGCAAGGCAACTTTTAAAATGATTAGTGCAAGGAAAATGTACTATTTATAGAATGCATATATATTATAACTAGGAAAAAGTGTAGTATATGGGATATATTGATTTACATAAGCTAATGGTTAGCTATAGAAAGTAGATGTGATGTGGCACTTTAGAAGCACCTGAATGCACACCTCATGGAAGCTAATAAAAGATAAACAGTGTATATGTTGTGTGTGGCACATTTAGAGCATCTACTACACACATAGGGACTAAAGGTGAAGGTGTCTAGATTTACATTTAAAATAAATATACCTCAAGGCTGGTCAAACAGGATAATGCACTTGAGCTTCTTCATGTTCAAATCATCATTGGCAAAATCCAATACCACTTTCTTGCAAGCTGTAGTTCCCTCCCTATGACTCAGGAAACCCATACCGTGTATTTAAACTTATTGGAAATACTCACCATCCAACCCAATACCATATTCATGGTATTCTTTAATTACCCTACTATTAACTGGGAATCATATATGACACCAAATGTGCAGGCACAGAGATTCCTGGATTTTGTAAACACAAACTCCCCCAGACTACATTGTCAGTACACTGGATCTGTTCTCACTAATATGGGAGAGTACCCCTAGTGTAATGTTTTCTCTGGTAAGGTCAGAACACAAAATGGTCTCTTCTCAAGTAAAAATAAAACCTGGAACACCAGCTAACCCTGAAATATTTAGGAACTACTCTAAGGCTAACTTCCTACTATTAAGTGATAACCTGGCAAAATTTCAAGCCCCCATAAACTGTGAAACACTGCTGCCTAAGCGGAACTGTGTACAGAAATCCTATAAAAGCATGTTAATAGCTGCGTAGATGCAGATGTACCCACCAGGAAGTACAGGGCTAACTCAAAAACAAGCCACCCTTAGAAAAGTACACAGCTCGGTATAGACTGAGTGAGGTTAAGGACAGTGCAGTCATAATTTCAAGTTTATTTAAATTCCTGGGCCCAAGCATTGTACAACTAATGTCTAAAGATTCCCATAAAAACATGAATAAATACACATTAAACAGATAATCACATTAAAAGAAATTAGTTAGTGGTTAAGCATAAGCAAAGTCAAACAAATGTGTCTTTTGGCTCCTTTTAAAACCTACTAATGTCAGCATGTGTTGGAGCCAGCCAGGAAGTAGAAAAGACCTTAGTAACTAAATGAGCAATGGTCAGAAGAATCAAGGTCATAGCATGGAGCAACAAGGAGGCCTTAAGAACTGACATGCAGAGTGTGAATTGGATTTTAGCTGTGTAGAAGATGACGTAGGTACAGTGAGACATGGTCATGAAGTGAAAGATAAATCAGGACAAGAATCTTATAAATAATGTGTTATCGTACAGGAAGCCAGCGCAAGTTTCTCAATAATGGGGTAATGTGATCCATCTTGTAATGCCTGAATATAAACCAGCATCAGAATGTTGCAACAATTATAGTCAGGCAATCTCAGAATCAGAGAGGCCAAAATATAGAGCATCACACCAATCTAGGCAACAATATGCCCAAGCATGAACAAGAGTAGGAAAGTTATAAGGCTGATTATTCTGCACAGCTGAAATGTGGCACGTAAGTGCCAGCGACTGTCATCAAAAATAACACCTAGATCATGCATTATTGACACAAAAATAAATTTGTTACCATAATAAAAAAAAATATCTGGTTTGAAAAATGGGAAAGAAGAGTTCCTCAAAGTAGCATGAGTAATCAAAGCCATTGTCTTAGAGGTGTTGAGTTTATGCATGTTACTGATCAATCATAAGGCCTTTTTAGTTTTATTCGTAATCTCAAAAGCACTCCCTTCTGTCTGTCCATCAAGATATATCTCCAGCTATCATGCAAGCCCAAGTCCAAAAATCTCTATTAAAAGCTAAAAATACTACATGGATGGGCCCTGACAATATCCCTGGATGCATCTTAAATAGCATGAAGCACAGTTTAGATGCCTGTAATAACACTCTGATCAATCTCAGCCGCCATGCATGCTTTTGTACAAAGTGAATGGAGAACAGCTACAGTCATTGCTCCTGCATAAGGGAGGATCTTCCACAGATCCAAGCAAGCACACACCCATAAGTCTGACCAGGTCATATGCAAAGCCATGGAAAATCTTATCAAGGAACTAATCACTAAGGACACAGGAAACATCCAGACAATGTACCCATCTCAGTTTGGATTTGTCAAGGGCAGATCATGTTTACTCAACCTGGCAGACTTTTTGAAAAGGTAACCAAAGAAATGAATGAAACTAAAATATTACACACCACATACCCTGACAAGACTAAAGCTTTTGATTCAATTCCACACTCAGACATAGTAAAAAGTCTAAATAAACTGGAAATACACCCCTATGTCACCCACTGGATTGCCAGCTGTATCATAAATGGAATGCAGTAAATCAAAATAGGGGAAGTTACCTCCACAAAGATACCAATCACCAGTGGAGTCCCCCAGGGTTCTGTGCTGGTACCTTTCTTGTTTGGCATCTACTTCTTTGAAGTAAAAGTCAGTACCAAAGAACTTTGGTTGACTAAGTTTGCAGAAGACTGAAAGTGAGGAGCAGTCATTGAATCCCCAGATGACTTAGCCATCCAGCAGGAAGGTTTGAATGAAATAAATAATTGGTGCCAGAATCATGGACTGAAAACTAAATGACAAAAAATGCATTTATTGTATCCTTTGGGAAGTCATACGTCTCAGGGAACTACCAAATGGACCATACACTCCTAAGAGATGACCCAGTTGTCTGAGATTTGGCAACTTATGTGGACAGTGACCTAACATTTGACCAACATGTCCATTGTCATAAGAAAATCATTCTATATTACACAGCTTATAAACAAAGGGACTGTGTCTAGAAATAGGCACGTCATTGTCCCCTTTTACTCAAACCTCAGTATAATGTCACTTTTGACATATATCTGTCCATACAGGCAACAACTGTAACACCTACAGAGATGTCTTATTGAAAGCCTATAAAGCATAAACAATATGTCCTACATGGATTAGCTCAAAGCCCTGTCATTATACTCAATATCCTACAGACTGCAAAGAGGTGACCTGTGTCTGCCATACAAGGCATCCTCTGACCTAATATGAATTGTGCCATCCCAAATAGAACCAAGATGCTCTTCTCCAAAAAAAGGAAGCCAATCTGGTGGTCCCCTGCTATAAACAAACTATACAGTAGAAGGAAGAAACTGTTGCAGAAAAGAGAAAAATCCTAGGATGCAAAAAACTCCCTCACCAACCTCAGTAAGAACCTGAGATCCCTCATAAAATCCTCAAAAGCTAGTTACGAAAATTAAATTGCCAAAGATGCCAAAGACAGTCACAGAGCATTCTATAGTTATGTCAAGAATCGAAATGGCAATGCTCAGATCTGCTCTGAACTACAACAGAATGGCATTAAATATACTGATCCCAAGGATATTGCCAATATCCTGGCAGATTGAGTTAGTGCCAACTTGACTCCCCTCTCACCCCCTAAAGGGCCCATCTCAATACCAAAAGATTGCCAAATTCCGATAATCACAGCCACACAGGTAGAAACAGCACTCTCCAAAGCTAAGAATACAGCATCCATGGGACAAGATGACATCCCAGGCTGTGTACTACATGAACTACAAAATGAACTGGCACCCCACCTAAGTGTCATGTTTAATCATAGCCTCACCTCAGGCTTTGTGCCCACTGAGTGGCAGACAGCTACAGTTATCCCGCACCACAAGGGAGGATCCACCTTGGATCCCAGGAACTACCGTCCCATCAGTCTGACAAGCTTGATCTGCAAGGGCATGGAACGCATTATCATGGAACTTATAAACAAAGACATTGGCAACCTCCAGACACTGGACTCCACCCAGTTTGGGTTTGTGAAGGGCCAATCTTGTTTCCTGAATCTGATTGACTTCTTCGAATCGGTCTTCAGAGCTCTGGACGAGGGAAGGAGGTCCACACAACCTATCTGGACCTCGCCAAGGCCTTCGACACCATCCCCCATGGACTACCACATAGGTGGCAGGACACTAAACATCGAAAGTGTGATGAGAGACTCAGGGACACAAGTGGATAGTGGTCTCACTTTAAATAACCACATCACCACAACAGTCAGGAAATCCTTCTACATGGCACACCTCATCACTAAGGGCTTTTCATCCAGAAAAAAGGAGGTCATTGTCCCACTGTACTCATCCCTCATTAGACCCATTATAGAGTATAATGCCCCATTTGGTATGTACCTCACAAGACATCTGCAACAGCTGGAAAGGCCACAGAAATACCTCACTAAAAGAATCACAGGCCTAAAGCAGATGCCATATGCTGACAGTCTAAAAAAACTCCAGCTATACTCTGTGGCATATCGTCTACTCAGAGGCAATCTCTGCTTAACGTACAAGGCCATGTCAAACCCTGAGCTGTTGGACATGCTCCACTTAAAGAAATCCCAATCCCTCAGAGCCACACGCTCCAGGGATCTAAACCTTATCATCACATTGAACAAAACATGCTGGAGGGATAGGTTCCTGACCCAGAGACTCCCCATACTCTGGAACAGACTGCCCATACATGTCAAGCAGAGCACCTCATTGGCTCTCTTCAAAAGGAACCTTGATGATTGGATGGGAGATAGGAAATTCACCCCGGGGATCATGTCAGCCACCCTGCTAGACAGGGGCCCAGAGAAGTAAATATTGTGGGAAAAATTTTCCAGGGAATTGTTATGGCTAGGCTTGCATAGGCCTTAGGGCCGATAGCCTAGTACCAACCTATGAACCTATGAACCTGTGAACCTATATAGGAGTCTAGGATTAACAGGTTGAAAACATTACTATGATATATTTTTTTTTACTTTCCTCAGTCAGACATTGTATGTATATACTTTTTTCACTGTCATCATCATCAAATGACAGGTGTGTATACAGCTGTCTAACTTTTGTGGGAGTGTCAGGAGGCATGATGTTTATATATGCCTGACAGCAACAAGTTGAAATATATTATGTTCTGTCTGTTGTTTTTTTATTTCAGTTTTGTCCCAGTCTGACAGACAGTGTCTGTCTTTGGGTTAAGGGTGAGGAGGCATGCTGTGTAAGACAGAAGCAACTTGAAATAAATATGACTGTGACATTTCACTTTTAACCCAGTCTAACACTAGGGGTGCATAGAAAGTGACTATTTCTTTGGGCAGTACAGAGGCAGGTACTTATCCTAAATGCAAAATGTTTATCCTTGCAAACATTTGTCTTCTCAGTTTATTGTGAACTACTATTTTGTTTATTTTGAGCATTAAGCCTCAGATATAATTTGTTTCTTCCATGAAATAAAAAAAGTCAATTTTATTTCCTTATGATGTTTGTTCTAGTCAAAACTAGATCAAAATGTTGGGAAAAAACTCTAAAATGCACATTAGATAATCTAAAACCCTCATGGCTTGTGGTGGCCTAGCCTCCTCTAGCCCCCCCACCTTAATGAAATTTTTCCTTTGAGTGTAGCCTTGGCCAATTAGGTTGTGTTGAAAGGATGCAGGAAAAAGCAAAGATGAAGGATAGAACTGAATTTCTTTCCCCAATCTGGAATTTTTTAGGTTATTATTAGATCAATCAGATTATTTAAAGAAATCTATGGCATATACCTCAGAGAATATAGGATGCTATGGATATGGGAGCTTAGCATCCCCTAGACCATTAGCTTAATACAGTTCCTCCATAGTTATCAAAGTGCACTCTTACCTAGTTAGCAAGTATTGAATGAATGAGTGCAGGATAAAAATGCAAAAGTAAGATGAACTTTCAGAAAAATAAGAAAAAAAGTCCTGGATGGTGTGGGTAGGCTAGAATGCTGGGGTCAGTAGGGTTCGGGTTGATGTATGGCAGGAGGGCACCATGAAGCCTACAACAACAGTTCAGCTAAGGCCAACCCTGAATATTGATATTTGTGAAGCTGTGGTGTCAGAATTACTTAAAACCTAGACAATTAGTTGGCTAGGTAAGTGATTATTTTACTTATATATGAAATGTAATATATGCGACTGTAGATTAGACAGTGGAAGAACTTTGTCATATTGTCAAGTATGGAGTGTCACTTTGCTGGACTCATTACTATGGTACTGTAATGATGAGAAAATTATCATAGATGGTAGGAAGTGTGGGATCACTGTCATGTGACTGGCATATGGCCTACAGCCTAGTTATCTGGATAATGCATTTTTTATTGAGTAGAACATCTGTCTGTCATATGTGCTTGCATAGTTAGGGTCGCACATTATTGTACTGTCAAACCCTATGTAATGCTTATTAATCATTGTTGTCATGTTGAGTGTCCTAGGATAGCAGTGCTGCATACACGTATGTCTGTCAGCACTGTGGCTTCTTTCAACTGCATAATGATGCATTATGTGATATTATCATGTATCAGCCTTATGGAAGTGTTTACTAGGGTTCTCAATACTATTCATGGACCTGGTCAAGGATAGTGGTTTGCTAGCATGTGTTTGTACCAAGATGAAATAAGTGTGCAAATGTGAAATAGCATGTTGCATATCCATCATGATAGGAAGACTAAATCATATTTACAAGTTTTAATGGTTCAGCATATGAATGTTGGTCAACTTATGAATGTTGCTCTTTCTTGTATAAACATTTTAATTTGATTTTTGGTTTGTGCTGATATGTAAGCATTTTAATGAGAATTTTAATCTCAGCCACTAGTGCTTAATATGTGACAAATGTTCACAATTTTTACCCATTTAGCTATAACAGAGCAAAACACGATTTTGATTTCAGTTACATACCATTATATCTCCCTTACAGCTCAGGTAACAAAATTATTTGTACATTAAAAGTCATCAGCACCTACCAGCCTGTGTTGAGTTGCAGGGAATTATGGAATCACATTCACAGGCTTGCCATCTTGATTTACATAGTAATATAGATGCATTCTTTGAATATCTTGTTTGCCTTTGCCCCAGATACACACATGCTATGCAGTTACCCATGAAGAGCTATCTGAAGCCTTGACTGATGAGTATAAAATGGCATAAAAGGTATACAGTTTGGCAGACCAAACTAAGCCCCATGGTGTACAGCATTAAGTCAGTAAGAACAGAATCAGTATACATGTATCATTAACTAAAGAGCATTTGCATAATATAGCAGGTAATACTGCTGACTCAAGGTGGCAAAGTTACTTGTAGAATTTCAGAAGCATATCTCTGAACGATTGACTAGCACTGTGTAGTAAGACGTATTGTCTTATGTTTTTATTATTTATTATTAACTATTTTTAAAACTTTCAACTGTGGCTGTTTTGTGTAGAGATAATTTAAGCTCTAAGAGTACATTGCATGTATATAGTGATACTGTACCAAGTCACTCCAAATAAGTCTTGATTGTTTGGTTGCACTTACCATTTGGATAATAATATTGCACTGTAATAACTGGACACCCTTCATAAGGGCCTTTGAGTAGCTGATAAATATTTGCTAGGTGGTGGCAGTGATTTCTACCTTATAGTCTGGGTAAAAGGGGCACAGCTGGAGAACATGTGCCAGCCTTCCCCAGGAGTGTCTGTGTGGTTGTATAAACTCTTATCTCAAAGTGTGTGTGTGTCAGCTATGTGGGGGAAGGACAAGAAATACTGGTTGGATAGAGAGGGTGCTGCAGGTTTTAGCTTGCCCACTAGCTGTGCAACTGGGGAGTCTTATTGGGAACCTGGAGAGAAAGGGAAATACCAGCCGCAGACTGACTGTGATCTCTGTGTGCTCTAAAGGGAAATTGTACTTTACTGTATATATATTTATTATCCTTTCCCTATATGGAAGCCCCTCACTGGTTTTACTGGTGAGGACTGAGGCTCCTTGATTGCTGAGCCAGTGCACGGGCGCCACACTGAGCATAAAATAGTCACAAATAGAGTTTGTTACTGAGCAAAAAATGTTGCCATTGCATCAGATCTACTCACTATTAATCTTTGAATGATTGCAACTGTTATAAGGCCTTGATGGTGTTAAATTTGACTTATAAATGAAATATTGTGAATATCATGATAGCAATGCATGACCAGTGAGCTCTTTTATTGCATGTTCCTTCATGAAGTTCTTTATCTGGGGAATATAATAAATCTGATATGGTAACCATTGTTGAAACAAAAGTTAAAGGAGAAGGTGGTAAATATTTATTTATTTATTTGACATTTGTTTACCGGGGTGGTCTGACTGTGTCTACAGAGCCTGTTTTCAGCAGAGGCCCAGGGAGAAAAGCTCCACATACAGTACAATACAAATACAGTATAATCCAATACTATAAAGATTACATTAGAAATATTATACAAAAATAAGTTGAAAGAACAAACTGCTACAAGATGTAATATATTACTACACATCTAAACAGCTCTATACAGTTAAAACATTACAGACAGCAATAGTCACTCTCATCATACATGATGTAGAAATAGCAGCCAGAAAGTTACTGATGCAGACATATAGGGAGAGAGAGTTAAGAAGAATAGAAGCAATAAAGCCTGAGCAGCAGCTTAAGGATATGATATAGAAGCAGAGAAGGAGTTAGAAGAGCTTTAGGATCTTCCAGTCTGTGAGAGACTGAAATGTGAGAGAAGAAGAAGACCTGAGCATTAGGCAGCCTTTATGCAGGAGCAAAGCCATGTATTTTTGAGATTATTTTTTAAAGAGGCTTTGAAATGTGTTAGGCCAGAAATAAACCTGGTAGCTAGAGGTAGTGAATTCCAATGTATAGAGACAGAGTATGAATACAGAGAGTGACCAGGTTTTCTTGTGGGTTTTGAGATAGCTAAGAGATTTTTGTCTTCTGATCATAGGGATCGAGTTGGTGTGTAAGGTGTGACAAGATTGGCTAGTGCAGGGCAGGCAGTAGGCTTGAAAATAAGGTTGTGCAAGGTGGATAGCTGAATAAAGGCAAGTTGGCTGAGTAGTTCAGCCAGTTTAATTCTAGGAGTGGTTTACAGTTGTGTGTGTGATATTTAGAGTTTGTGGCAAACTTTGCAAATTTGTTGTAGCACTGTTCTAAGTTGCTTAGGGTAGAATTGTGTAAGTTAGTTAAGATAAGGGCACCATACAGAAGAGAGGGAACTACATTTTTTTTTGCAAGGGTAGTTTAGGTTGCTGCAGTAAAAAATGTTTGTTTCTATATAAGAGGCACAGTTTTTGATGAGTTTATATTTTGCTGTATATGGGGGTCAAATTAAAGTTTATTGTCAATGATAACGCCTAGAAGTTTGGTTTCCTGCACTATTTCTATGGCAGTGTTGTCAGATGCAAGGATGTTGAAATGATGAGTGACAAGGGAGGTGTTTTGGGGTGAAAGAGTACTAGTTTTGTCTTCTTTCGATTAAGAAAGAGATGGGAATTTCTTAGCCAGAATTAAACTGCTGTAAAGGATTGTTGAGTTTTTGAGAGTGGTTCTAGTAGTGATTGAGCAGTGCAGATTACGGTAGAATCATCAGCATATTGAATGAGGGTCCCAGGGTGAGAGGCAGCGTGAAGGTTGTTTGTGAGAATGTTGAAGAGTAGGGATCCTAGGATGGAGCCTTGGGGGACTCCAGTAAGGTTGTGGAGAAAGGGTGAGAGTTTGTTGGACCATTTCACTGGCTTGTTTACAATCCTTGAAGTAGCTCTGAAACCATTTTACTGTGTTATGTCAGAAGTCTAAGTTAGACAGTGTGTTCAAAAGTAAGGGGTAATATTGACACTTTTAAAAACATTAGAATAAACAGAGAGTGTGGTGTTGATGTTTGTGAAGCTGTGGTATCAGAATAATATAAAACTTAGTGAATTACTTAGAAAAGGCAGCAATTATTTTAGTTTCATATGCATTTTAGTACATGCAGCAGTAGAGGGTACCCTGGCAGAACATCGTCATGTTGGAGAATTAAGAGAAAGAGAGTGAAGAGCAGGAGAAAATATTAGAGGTATAGCAACAGTTATAAAAAAAAAAAAAAAAAAAGCACAAGTGAAACTATCATTTCTTAAAAATGTAAATGACTGAAATCAGTAATACATAGACACATCAACTGACATATAACAAGTGGGAAGTTTGTTACTTGTAAAGCTAGCAATAAATGATCACTGACATGGATGCTGGTATGCTTCCCCTTCGAGTAACAAGAGCTGGTATACACTCCCGTTACTACTACTTAAGCAATAAGTGGGGGATGTCAACATTTACCTATGGATTGTGTGATTTGATCACAAGGGCAAAGCCGACATGACTAAGCAAAGCCAACCATGGGTACATTTTGATATACCCACAAACAGGCGTGGATTATTGCTATTATCCAATGACATTATTTAAGAAATAAAGAAATTGCTTACCTTTCTTGGATAATGTCATTGTATAAGGGTGCAGTGTTCCTCCATGTTCCTCCTTGTCTACTGATGTAGTGTGTATGCATATGGGACTTACATTCCCACATCTATACAGTACATCGATACAGTGCAGTTGGAGCAACAGGGAAAACAGAATCCCCATTGGTGTTTTTTTTTTTCACTGATATTTTATGAGGGACAGTGCAGAAATATAAGTAAAAAAGATACGGTTCTGATTCATTAGTTTTGCAGAACATACCTGATTTTTTTTTTGGTATTTTTCTCTATCCTCTAAGCATATGCTAATAGAGAGTCTGGCCGCTCAGTGGTACTTCTGTTGCCAAATTTTTTTCTATTAGTATATGCTCAACTTACAATGGGCACACTACTTGGGCTGTCTAGTCTGAGTGCTTGTTTTTTGAATAGCAATGCGCCATTTTTATATAATATCTCTTGTATGCCATTGTGAGCATGCATGTATGTATGTGTGTCCATTCCAACACACCCATATGGGTATAAGTCTATATGTACATTATCTGTCTGTCTCTTTATCAATCTATCATCTGTGTTTGTGTGTATCATTGTAGAAAGGGAAGAAACAGATATAGAGATAGATTTCTATACAGACACAGATATACACAACAATATATCTTTATGTGTATATTTAGATATATGGACCTGCACTATCTCTCTCTCTTTCTTTCTCCATATGCATGTATATGTTTTATTAAATATATATATATATATATATATATATATATATATATATTTATATTATCTCATTGAGTTTTCAGACACTGGAAATTCATATGGTCGAGATCATAGGATTGAGTTTCTGAAAACTCAAAATTAAAAAAGAAAAAAGAAAAAAAAATTATACATTGCATCGCCTCATTTGGGAGGCTGTGTCACCCCCTGCAAATTATATACCAACTATGATATTGCACTACAGTGGGGAAAAAGTTAAATTCCCTGATCCCTTCTGTACTGTGATCTATATAGAAGTGCTTCAATGGGGAATTTACTCTTTTTCCTCACTGTAGTGTGATCTTGGAGTGGTATACATAATTTGCATGGTATGTGGGGGGGGGGGGTCTGCCCCCTGCAAAACATAGATTTCTTATTTTTTTTAATTTTGAGTTTTTGGAAACTCGATCATATGGTCTCCATCATACAAATGTTGTGTTTCCAAAATCTCAATGATATAATATAAAACTATGTATGTATATATGTATATGTAAAACGCATTCTGACACACTGACATTTGTTTATTTATATTATTTATTTCCATTGTAGCAACTGGCTAAGTCCTGGTATTAGAGCAAATGCAGAAGAATTACAGTAGTAAATGAAGTGCACCACTAAACCAATTATATGCATTGCACACATAGTTTCAATAAAATAAATGCAAAATCAGATACGCACAGCATGCAGAACTGATAGACATTTAAGAATGTCTTGAATTGCAAGTCTGTCAGTAACACATGTTGAGGTTGTGGTTTTCAAACCACATGAATATAAACACAGATTATGTGTTACATACTCAGGAAAAAATAGCTACTATAACTTGTTAAAATGCAGGATCATCAGTCGCATGAGATCTTGGTTGTAGCACTTACAATCATCTTTCCTGTCTTAGTAAAAAAGTTTCCTGCAATTAATTGTTACTGTAATATACTAGGAACAGTACCAAAACATATATGGGTAACATATTTGGACTGCATTTGTCACAACTTTCAAAAGCTAATCAGTGCAACTGTACTGCAGTCAAACATTTGAGAAAGGTGTGAAAGCTCAAAATATTTTGCAGCAATGCATTAAGAAAAAATTAAGAAAAGAAATTCAGTAAGATGGAATCAGTATTAGACAAATAGTTACTGTATGATTTTTGAAGGACAGCATACTGCACCAGCTATTGGGAGACTGCTTACTTTGTGAACAGTGATAAGATTCAGTTTCAAAGCTGCCTAATGTTTTTAGAGAAAAGATGCAAAATATTTTATTCTTCTAGAATATTAGGGCATTTGCCAGTCAAAAAGATTCTTTGCAAGACACAGCTGTCTAAAGCAATGTTTTCCAGTGAAGTGAGGAAAAATCTGTATAATTATAAAAGTACACTTACACAAGTGCACACACAAAGCAACCCTAATGCAGACCATATGAAAAGTAATTACCAGTGGAGGGGAAAGGCATGTAGCAACAAGCATGAAACAAAAAAAAAAATACTACTCAGTAGGCCTGAATATTATTAGATCCAGTTTTACAGAACAAGTGCATAGTAAAGTAGATATAATTTTACTGCAGCAGAGGTTCCATGTCTGACTGTGACTAGATAGCATCTCTGGCTAAGTAAAGCCCAGGCATTCTAATAGCCATGGGTGGGGGAAGAATACAAAACAACAGACTTCAATTGTAAACTTTTAGCACTTCTTGTAAGAACCCACCCCAATAAAGTTGGTGTAATCAGACAGTACTGAAATGAAAACAGTCATCTAGCAAAAATACATTAGTTGAGTTATTTTCTTTTAGCAACGTGTTCTGTTGTACATAGTAGAGCTACAATATTCTTACTCAAATCTGTGTTGCTTAGCTGCTAATGGTTTGGTTAATTATGTGCAATTGCATGTGAAATATCACTGCATACATCTATGTTTGTGTTTTAAGCTGTTTATTTTGCTCAAATCAGTATACGTGCAGTGACTCCTGTTTATCCCTGGTAACAAAATTGTTGCTGAAATTGCATGTTTAATTACTAGTGTTACATTGTATTCTCCTTCATCTCTTTTGTTGTTCTCCCTGCTCAACCTCTTGAAGCAATCTTTATTCAACCGCATATTGCAACTGTATTATCCCAGTAGAAAGCAACCAGGCAATTCTCAGTCGCAAATCGGGTGCTTCTTGGCCAGTGAGAAACAATTAAAAAAAAACAGCTATCTGTATAATGTTAATTCACTTTACTTTTTAGGCTTAATAAGTGTTTAGTACTTTGGGAGCACACCACTAGGGAACCCTGCTACCCCCTCCCGCAGCTACCTAATCCCCTTACTGAGTCAGTTATTGAACTCCTTCCCCAAGGCTACCTTTGATGCCAGTTTAAATCTCATAGACTGAACCTACTGCTGTGATAATTAGCTTAAAATAGTCTTCTTAATGCAGTTATCTTTCACTCTCCCCTTCACCCCTGTTTACAGTCTCTACCCTACTACCTACATTATTGGCTCCCTCTCATCTTCATAGCAGCAGTAAACCACCTGTACCACTCACACATCGCTTGCCTCCTCTATCTCCTATTTAATAACGTTTAATTTCTCTTTACTTGTTTGCTAGTTTGACCAATACACATCAAATAGTGCATCTAATTCTATATTTGTAAGCTGTATTGCTTCTCATATACCTTAACTTCTTGGTGATTGTTTTCTTAGTGCAGCTGCATCCTACAGCAGAAGGTGGGTGTAACCCGCTCGGGGCTCTCTCTGCTCCACTACCCTACCCCCATTCACACTCACCTGGTCCTGTCAGGTATTGCTGAGTCCATGCAGCTATATAAATGCACATATATGTTTTTGGTGTAGGCTTGGATATTACTGCTTGATTCACCTGAAGGGATGGTGGCTGTGAAGCTGCCTAAACGTGCTCTCAGGAGGTTGTATCAGCTTTGGAAAAGTATTTTTTTTCGACCCTGGCAAGGGGAGATGGTGACTTTGAAAGTGATTGCTTTATGGTCGGATCTTACCAAGAAGAATGACACTATAGTGGTGCTACAGTGGCTACTCATGTTGGTTAGTACCAAGTCCAGAATATTTTCACCTCTTGTGGGGGTGTCAACCAGGTGATCCAATGCATTGGTATTGATGAAGTCGAGGAAACTCTGGGTGTTCGTGTTTGAGCTAGTATAGGTCTTCCACTCTGTGGTTGAGTAGTTAATGTCACCCAGGATCAGGGGAGAGGGTTGAATCTTGATGGATTCAAGTAAGTCCAGATAGGTGGACTGGGCCTCCTGAGTCATGGTAGCGGGTCTGTAGCTAGCTATGATTTGAATAGGTGTTTTGTCAATAGTTAACTGCACCTGGAGTGTCTCCTGTGCATCATACTGTTTGATCAGCCTGGAGGTGTGTATATCTTTGATAAATATTGAAAGTCCACCTCCTTTGGCTTTGTAGCCCTCTGGTTGGGGTCTGAAAGTATGATAGGACAAGTAACCTGGTAAGGCTGGGGTGCTCTCTACAGCTATGAACCAGGTTTAAGTGACTGCACAAATATCAGCATCTTCCAGGATGAGGAATGCTTACAATGAGTGCAGTTTCATATTAAGACTCCTAGCATTTAGCAGCATGACCTTTAAACTTTATTTAGAAGAATTTTTCACATTGGTAATTTTATCCTCATGACTTTGCCTAAAAAAGGCACTATGGGGGAGGCAAAAGCCTTTGCCAGAAGCCTGAAGCTCAGGGGAGACAGATGAAGGCCATCTCTGGTAAAGCATCATGGTCTGTCAGTCATGTCCTCCCAGGCTGTCAGGTACTGGATCCCCTTGGAATGACACCAGAAACTAAGCCAATTGTTAAAGTAAATAATTTTCTGTTTGTACTGAGTTATCATTCTGGGTGATGGTAGGATGCTCCTTAAGACTAGGGACATACCTGCCTGGGACACATATTCAGCGAGCTCAATCATGTCTCTCTTCATATAGTCCAGAGAGGTACGTCTCAAGTCATTCACACCAACATGGACTATGACAGAGTCATAACAGTACCTGTTGTTGAGAGACTTGAGTGCGTGAGTGATATGGCAGATTCTAGCACCTGACAAGCAACTTACCATCACTTTCCCCTTGTCTAGCCTGATGAGGGGCACATCTGTGTGTCTTGCGGTAGAGTCTCCTATGACTAGTATGTTGGGTTTGTGGCTGGGATTTAGAGGCTGTGTGACACAGGCATGTGTACTATGTGTGGTGCTTGGTGCGATGCGTTGTGATGTGCATGTGTGCTTTTGCCTCGGAAGTCTCGTTTGTTTAGGTATGTTTTTGTTGAGAACCTCCACATATGTAGGAATGTACTGTACAAGTGTGGGTGTTGTTAGAGGTGTGGTGTTTGTGGTCTTTGTGCAGACAACCTTCTCAGTGCCAGATATACTGGCTTGTGATTGAGACAGCAAGGATTCTAGGTTCTTAATGTAATTGCATCTCTCACATATTGTGTTCCTAGGTGGTAGAAGAATAGAGTTGTCCATGTACATGAGGCAGTTGCTACACTGTCTCAAGATGCCCATATCAACAAGACTAGCAGGAGAAACCACAGGAAATTGTCCGTCTATGGTTGTCAGAATCTGTGGAAGAGAGGTAAAGGATGGTAGAGTGGGTACTATCAGAACAGAGTACCTGTAGGTGTGAGTAGGGATGGATAAAATTACAGTAGTTGCAAAGGAGGGGGTGTCAGTTACACAGGAGTGCTGGAAAGGGAAAAAATGCAACTGAGATACCTCGCAATAGGTTAAAACAACACAGTGGCAGTGCGCAATGAGCAAACAAATGCAACACCCTGCTAAAACAGGGTATGAATACCAGAAAAGGTAGAAGAATCTAGAAGGTCAAATTACTACCCAATCCTGCTAGCTCCTGCTCTTTCAACCAATCACTCATGCTAGAGAAGGTCAGGCAGCCCTGTTACTCTCACTAACAATGAAGGCAAGACACTACCAGCAGAAGATGGCTGCTGGAAACACAGGAAGCTCAACAACCAGGCCTGAATAACAGCAGGCCTCTATCCAGACTATGCTACCTGACTAGAACACAGAAACCTCACAAAAAATACACAAAAAAGCACAGATAGAGCACTCACAAACAGAAAATACAACTCTCAGTATGAAAAGGCAGTTTACAGTTAAGTGATTCAATAAAAATGCAATTACAGTAATGGAACACTGTCTAGCAATGAAAATACAGTTAGACAAGTATAAAACAGTACAAAATGCAGCGAAACAGTAAAAAAAAGCTTTATAACAGTGCAAAATGTAGTAGATTAGCTGTATAGCACAACAATAAGCATTAAGAAGTGCAATTCAATGAGATAATGTAGGAAAAAACTTATTCTGGTATTGGCGCCTCAGGGATTTGTTGCTTTGTCACAGTGATGCATCACCACTCCTCAGTTTGGTAAAAATAAGCATAGCCCCCTGCAGACACAGGGTTTAAATACCAGAAAAGATGGAAGAATCTAGAAGCTCAAATTACTACCCAATCCTGCCAGCCCCTGCTCTTTCAACCAATAACTTGTGCTAGAGAAGGTCAGGCAACCCTGTTACTCTCACTAACAGTGAAGACAAGACACTACCAGCAGAAGATGGCTACCAGAAACACAAAAAACTCAACAAGCCAAACAACCAAGCCTGGATAACAGCAGGCCTCTATCCAGACTATGCCGCCTGACTAGAACACAGAAATCTCACAAAAAATGCACAGAAAAACACAGATAGAGCCCTCACAAACAGAAAATATAACTCTCAGTATGAAAAAGCATTTTACAGTTAAGTAATTCAATAAAAATGCAATTACAGTAAAGGAACACTAGCAATGAAAATACAGTCAAAACAGTGTAAAACAGCACAGAAATGCAGAGAAACAGTAACAAAAAGCTTTATAACAGTGCAAAATGTAGTAGATTAGCTGTATAGCACAATTATAAGCATTAAGAAGTGCAATTCAATGAAATAAATGTAAGAAAAAACTTATTCTGCTATTGGAGCCTCAGGTATTTTCTGCTTTGTCACAGTGATGAATCACCACTCCTCAGCCTGGTATGAATATCACCATTATTTTATCATTCAGCTCTTGGTCCATGCTATAATTTTAAGCCAACATACCAATATAAACATCAAAAAAGTAGGTTGACAAGAGGTAACAATGCTTTATGTCTTGTAATACTGTTATGCAATATGAGAATTCCCTGGAGACAAGAGGTAACACTGCTTTATGTTTTGTAATACCAGTATGGGATATGGGAATTCCCTGGAGACAATATGTAACACTGCTTTATGTCTTGTAATACTGATATGGGATATGAGAATTCCTTGTAGACAAGAGGTAACACTGCTTTATGTCTGTTAATACTGGTATGGGATTTCAGAATTTCCTGGAGAGCCTGTATTAAATGAGTGAGTCAACCTATAATGGATTTAATACAGCCACAATGACCTTTGTGAAGATAGCCCCATTATCATCTCTTAAAAAATTGCCACAATATCAAATCAAAACCAAGAAAGGTGACCACTGTGCTCTCATATCTAATTTATATGAATAACAACTATCTATACTATGACTGAAATTAGACCGCCTGCAATGAAACAAATGCTTCCCTCAACATCATCCAAAGTAAATACTGATTTCTCTAACATTTTAAGTGCTTATGATTAGGATTTCATGAGATTAAATATCTCAGTTTTTTCATTCACTTTCCAGTAATCCCATAATGTTTTTTTTAACCAATATGCTTCTTTCTACACTTGTTCACCACACCTTTTTAAGGCTCATACTGGTTGTAATTAGTCAAGAAGCATGATTTTGTGAAGTGACAGGAAATTGGAGTACCCACATATTTTGAGCATATATAAACTCCATACAAAGAAAATATATTGAGCAGAGATCAGAACTGAACCCTGAATCCTGAACCCTATGACTATAAGCAGAAATCTTTCCAACCACCATGCTGCCATCATACACTAAGCTGCCTAGATCACATTTTTAACACTGAGGCACTGCACTACTTCCAAAATACAAAATTCGTTGTGATTCCATTTGATACAGCACATAATTTGCTTTATCAGGATCCTCACTAACAAAGCAAGACAAGAGACCTGCATTTTGCCATCAGACTCTGCCACATAGGCAAGGTAACAAATCACATTGAGTACATTATGAACTCTTATAAAAGATGAAGCTATCAATATATTAAAAATATGAGCCAGTGTTCCAGTGACAGGTATAAAACCTTGATTACAACTCAGGAGACTTGGGTTTAATTAACTGATCCAGCTTGTAAGTTGCTGGCTGGGGACAGGGCAGAAGCATGCACTTAGGATACATAATGTGATTAGATTTCCTCAGAGAAGGACATGGAAACAATTGCATAGTATGGTGGGCATGGCATAATCCTGATATCAGCTACTTGTGAAAATGAGAATCAGAATGCTGTGATCCACCCATTCCATACCACGCCTACAAGGTTTTATCAGGGCAATTGCAGAACTGTTATAAGGAAAGGCAATCACTCTTGGCAACAGTATGATGTGAACTCAGGAGGATGCCTTGACCTCCTTGCTTTCTGATCCAACCCATAGTCAGAGTTAGTCTGGGGAAGGCAAATAGGGGGGTAGATAGACCTGACAATCAAGGAGTGGCAGCAGGATCTGCTGATGGTCCCCTGCAGGGTACGGTGATCTGTATTCATCTTGGTATCTGTCTGAAAGATCTGTTCCTTTAATGACTGTGTGTCTACATACAGACAAACACATACACAGCTTTATCTTTTTATTAATGTTTTATATTTCCAAACTCTTAAGTGAGAAGATATTTAAACTTTATTGCAATATTTTTGTAGCAAATATTAATACTACCCAGAGCCACTTCACTTAATGTATGATGTATATTCCATGGTAGATTGATGCATTGAAGTGAACAGCCTGTTTTTATTTGTTATTACAGAATCATTCAATGTAGCCTATCCTACTTTGTTATTAAGTTTAGGGAAAAGAGGTTCCACCAAAAGTCAAAAAAGATATGTACTCATGTGCTGCATAAACAAGATAAGCTACCTAAAGCAACAGCTTGGTAAGGCTACTAAATACTTAATGGAAAGCCTGTTGGATATTAAGTAAACTCTCTACAAAAATGCTTAAGCAAATAATTTCCATCATAGACAAGTATTTTCCATGGGACATTCTGAATTATATGTGGCCCTTCTATCACTAATGTTAGTTTTATTGCCTGTCACATGCTGGAAGAATCTAGACTCTGGTACACTTCTGGAGGCTGTCTCTGAGTTAAATATTTGTGAATGGTATTGTTTTGGAGGTACTGGCTTGGTGGAGTGTCTACTTACAAATAGCAGTGAAGTTTGTATGCTTTCTTTTTTTTTAAAACATTTTGATTACATTTTCAATATGAAAACAATCAATAACATAATATATAATATAGAAACTGTTCAAAAATATAATAAAATCTAAAGGTGTTACTACTCAGTACTAGGAGTCTAAAAAAAAATCTCCACTCCCTAGATGCTCTCTTTATCCTAGAGAATGCTGATGTCTGTGCGGTCACTGAGACATGGTTTAAAGCAGCAGAGAACACACCAATAGTTTGTTTGTGTCTTTCGGCTTTTCCCGGTTAGGGGTCGCCACAGTGGAACTCCGATCCGCTAATAATTGGCAATTGATTTTTACGTACCGGCTTGCCAGGCCTGACGCACAACCTTCAACGAAGGTACGCCCATTCATGCATGTCTCCACGCAGAAGATGCTCTAGCTGAGAATCGAATCAGACAGCGTCTAACTGTGAGGTGACAACGCTACCGCAGCACCACCACCGCGGGTTTATAGTGCAAGGTTATAATGCCTTCCACACATTTAGGCCAGCTACTTCACAGGCAGGGACAAAAGGTGGAGGTGTCTCTATTTACATCAAAAATAAATATACTTCAAGGCTGGTCAAACAGAACAATGCACTTGAGCTGATCCATGTTCATATCACTGTAGGTAAAATCCAATACCACTTCCTTTCAAGCTATAGGTCCCCCTCTATGACCCAGGAAACCCATGCCATGTATTTAAACTTATTAAAAACACTAACAATCCAACCCAATACCATATTCATTGGTGACTTTAACTACTCCAGTATTAACTTGGAATCCTATATGACACCAAACGTACATACACAGAGATTCCTGGATTTTGTAAACACAAACTCAAGTCAATACACCAACCAGGGGTGCAACCATACTGGATCTGGTCCTCACCAATATGGGAGACTGCTGCATAACCCCCTACTGTAATGGCTTCCCTGGTAAGGTCAGACCACAAAATGGTCTCATTTGAAGTAAAAATAAACCCTGTACCCCAGCTAAATCTGGAATATTCAGGAACTATTTTAAGGCTAACCTCCTGCTATTAAGTGAGAACCTGGCAAAATTTCAAGCCCCCATAAACCCTGAGAACACTTCTGCCTATGCAGAACTGTTCACAGAAACCTTGTATAAGCATGGAATTACTATTTAACTGTAGCCTTCAAACAGGCTTCGTGCCTTAAAGGCAACAATCATCCCTCTGCACAAAGGTGGGCCATCTATAGACCCTGGAAACTACAAACCCATAAGTCTCACTAGTCTTACATGTAAAGCCATGGAAAGAATTATCATGGAGATGATCAACAGAGATATAGTAAACCTCCAGACACTAGACCCTACCCAGTTTGGTTTTGTCAAGGGCAGATCATGCCTACTCAACCTGGTGGACTTCTTCAAGAAAGTCACCAAAGCAATGGATGAGGGCAAAATCATTCACACTGCCTAGCTTGACCTGGCCAAGGCATTTGACACAATACCCAACTTGGGTATTGTTGACAAATGCAAGAGGTTAGGTACAAACCCATATGTCACCCGGTGGATAGCCAACTGGCTCATAGACAGGACCTAGGAAGTTAGAATTGGGAGTCCACCTCTACAAAGAGGCCAGTCACAAGTGGAGTACCTCAGGGATTAGTCCTTAGACAGCTTTTTTTTGGCATTTACTTCTCAAAAGTGAAGGCCAATGTCAGTGGTCTCTGGCTGACTAAATTTGTAGATGATTGCAAATTAGGAGCTGTCGTTGAATCTCACACTGCACACATGTTCTCCAGGAGGGGCTGACACAGACAAACAACTGGTGTCAGAGCCATGGACTAAAACTAAATGCCAAGAAATGCATAATGGTATCCTTTTGGAAGTCATCCATCCCTAGTAACTATCATATTGACAACACACCCCATAGAGTTGACCCAATAATCAGGGACTTAGGGACACACATAGTAATCTAGCCTTTGATCATCAAGTGTCTGCAGTGGTGAGGAAATTATTCTATGTTGCGTAACTTATAAACAAAGGTATGGCATCTAAGTCCAAGGAAGTCATTGTTCCACTGTATTCGACATTCATTAGACCTGTCATTGAGTACAGTGCCACATCCAACAGTTGGAACGTTCACAGAGATTCCTCACTAAAAGAATACAGGGCATAAGTAATATGACCTATGCAGACCGCCTCAAGGCCCTATCCCTGTATTCTGTCTCCTACAGGCTTTTGAGGGGAGATCTATGCTTGGCATACAGGGCTTTGTCAGACCCCACGCTGATGGACCTCTTGCATATCCAGAAAACAAACACCACCAGAATTACCCATTCTAAAGACTTAAAACTTGCCTGTGATATAAATAGGACCTGCTGGAGAGATAGCTATGTATCCCAGAGACTACCCTGTCCATGGAACAGGCTCCCCATCCATGTGAAGTAGAGTTCCTCCCTAATCCAATTCAACTCACTAAAAGAATACAGGGCATAAGTAATATGTCCTATGCAGACCGCCTCAAGGCCCTATCCCTGTATTCTGTCTCCTACAGGCTTTTGAGGGGAGATCTATGCTTGGCATACAGGGCTTTGTCAGACCCCACGCTGATGGACCTCTTGCATATCCAGAAAACAAACACCACCAGAATTACCCATTCTAAAGACTTAAAACTTGCCTGTGATATAAATAGGACCTGCTGGAGAGATAGCTATGTATCCCAGAGACTACCCTGTCCATGGAACAGGCTCCCCATCCATGTGAAGTAGAGTTCCTCCCTAATCCAATTCAAGTGCAACTTGGACAACTGGATGGGAAACCGGAAATTCATCCCTGGTTTAGCACCTATGTCTCTAATGGACAGAGGTAACCTGTAAATAGTTTATCTCCTAGACCCATGCTTACACTTATCAAGGGTATCAGAACTTGTCAAAGATTTGGGATGCATGGCTAGGCTTAAAAAGGCCCTTGTGGTGTTAGCCTAGTAAACACCAATGAAACTATGAACCTATAAAACACAAACAACAACTAAAGTATTTACACTGGTATCCACTAGAAAAGAATCTAACAAAGATCTCTTATTCAATTAAATTAATCTTGATAGTTCAGTAACTGCTTGTCTAATAAGTCCTTTAACTTCAACCAGAGATTATAGGATGAAGTTTTCCTATTTGATTTTGATTTAATGGTCATCAGTTCCAAATGACATAGTTCAGTCATAATATTCTTGAATTTCATAAAAGAGGGGTCATTTTCAAACTTCCAGTTGCTAGTTATAATCTTCCTAGCTACTGTCAAAATAGACCACAACAAAGGCTATTTAACTGTTCTAACACATTTAGGAACTGGGTATTAAATAGAATTAAAGACTTAGATAAAACAAATTTATCAGAAAATAAAGCTTGAAGAAAATAATTAATGCTATTCCAGTAAGATTTAAGAAGAGTACAATAAAAAAACATACAAGGCCAATCTGCCTTCGTCTCTAGCTTTATCTGCATTTATAGAATGTTCCTAACCAGGTGAAGGGTTGGCAGGAGTTTATAAGTTAATAAGATGTGATGCTGATTCATTACATTTCCACTCCAAATATTTTACCCTGAAATGTGATTAAGGTATTTACATTTTACATTGACTATTTGTAAATACTCATTACTTAAAACAGGCCCTACAATCTATCTCATTTAATTGCAAAGGTAAAAATAAATAAAATAAAATGAATGATTATGGAGTTCTTTTGTAGGGTAAATTGTCATAAATTGTTAAGTAAGTGAGATGGTCACAGAGCACATCTTTTTAATGCAAACTGCTTTCATTTGCAAAATAATAATTATTTCAGTAATAAATTAACCAAATCTGCCATGCTTGATGCAGTGCAGGGAAACAAACTAATTCAGACAGATGCAGAATTTGTCATTGAATAATGCAACAGATCTTGAATCATGTCAAGGTACATTTGGAATTTAGAAGGGCAGTGCACTGATACATTTCAGTAAGCTCAAACATTGAATAATGTTGTTTTTAGTAACCCATGACTATAACAAAACTGCACAATCAAATGACAGTATAAAGATAATAATATATCAACAGTTCATTTTTAATAACATGTTTTATGGCATCCCTATATTTTTCTGTCAAAATACCATCTAATGCTCATAAAAGAGGCGATGCTTACCTGGATTCTTAGCAATAATAGCATTGTCCAAAGCTTTTGTATCAGGCAAAAATATAATATGGGAAGTAAACAGAAAAGAGTAGTCTAAAAAGTAAATCTTACATTCAATCCTTTTTTCCGCTCTGTGATCTATGCAGTCAATTTGTTCATCATGGGGCAAGAGCCATCACTAGCCAGTTCATTCCCCATTGAGGTGAGAGCCAATTACAGGGCCGTCATATAGGTAGACATCAGGGCCTCATCCCACCAATCCCTGAAGCTAGCTGGGCAGTTTCTGAAGGAAGCTAGTGATGCCAGTCTACGGGGGAGGAACAGATGAGGTTCCCACATAGCTGCCCCCTGGCCTACACAGCTATGCCATGGCAGCGCATCTCTCTGGCCTGAACTGTACAGGCTGTGCAACCCGGAGCTCCAATTGGGTGTCACTGAAGTAGCACCCACTCCCTCCATTTCCTGTGACTGCAGATCAAACACAAGTCAGCAGGGTTGCAGTCAGGGCTTTATCCCCCTACCATGGTAATTCTTTTTATTGTTTTCTGTAGTTTTAAAAGGTTTTCAAATTCTTGTGCTCTAGGATGGTGGCAAACTAGTAAGAGGGAAACTGAATAGGTCATCATTAAGGGCAAACATTTCTAATTGGGGGGAATATGATGCTTCCTAGGGAAAATACTGAAAAGTAGGAAAAATCACAGAACAATTCATTTCCAAAACTAAGCAGGAAAACATATTCAAAAAGATCACAGAACTTCTTTTATTCCACATAGGAAGACAGAAATTGTGACTATAAATGCAAAGCTGTACATAGTCCATATGATACAGAAGGAAATCATTATCATTGGTCCTATTTTTCCATTTTTCTACATGGGGTTAGGGTGTTGCATCAACTGTTGCCATCCTTCTCAGTTCAGTACTACTCTTCTATGGTCTTCAGTAGTCATGCCTTACTGTCACAGGTTTTTCATAAAAAAATAAAATCCATCTATCTTTTTGCTGGAGGCCCTCCATGTCTCTCCCAAATCTTCATCATCAGATTATCTTCTGCTTTCCTGCATATGTGTCCAGACCACAATAATCTGTTATCTCTGACCTTCTCTGCAATTGGAGCAACTTTACTTTTGGCTCTGATGTCTTCATTTCTTTGTCTGTCCCACAGTGTGCAGCCTACCAGCTATCTCAGGCACTTTATCTCCATCATCTCTAGCTTGCTCAACTGCTCTGTCTTCCCTGCCCAGGTTTCTGTACCATATAGTAATATTGATTAAAACCACTGTTTTGTACACCTTACATCACTTGCTATACATAATCATATAAACATTAGAAGCACTGTGGTTAGCATTTCATGTGTATATATATATATATATATATATATATATATATATATATATATGTGTGTGTGTGTGTGTGTGTGTGTGTGTATACACACTGTATAAAGATATAGGAGTACTACAAATTATCTAAACAGCATAAGATTGTCAGTAAAAATATCAACTGCAAAACATCTAAACTCAAAAACATCTAAACACAACATTTTGACAAAATCAGTTATACTAGGGTAGGGTTTATGCTCTGTTCCCACTGTTGCTTGACCTCAGTCTTGGTATATATTATTAATAGGGGGTGATGGGTGTGGGGTGGTGCAGGAGGGCTTGCCTACTGCAAAAATATTGATTTTGGACATAGTTCAATTTTGTCAATATTTTTTTTATTTAGATGTTTCTGAGTTTAAATATTTTATTGTCAGTATTTTTACTGTCAGTCATATGCTATTTAGAACATTTCTAGAACTCCAATACATGCACACACACACACACACACACACACACACACACACACACACACATATATATATATATATATATATATATATATATGTGTGTGTGTGTGTGTGTGTGTGTGTGTGTGCCCAGGATACCATAAAACATTTCTAATCTGCTTGCTGAACTACCCATAAATAAAAATATATTTTCTTGATGGGTGATTTCAGGTATCAGTCAATTAACTGAAGAGTGTATTCCAGGATGGGTTCACCCAAAGATTTCTAGATTTAGTAAATGTTTATTCCCTTGTAGAAATAGCTAACTAGGCCATTATGGAAGAAAATGAGCTCATCTTCACCAAAGTTGCACCTATTTGTACTACTTCTACTGCAAACTTAACCCTGGTCAAATCTTATCACAAATCCATAATCTTTTCCTTTAGGGCATCAAGTCTATAATAATTAACACTTTTGAATTGATTGACTTTACAAGGGCTAACATATTAAAACTATATGATTTAATTACAAGATTTCTGACCATAATGTAGTGTTACTTCCATCTAACAAATAGTGTAAGTCAAGTGCATGGTCAAAGCCTTATGAATAGGTCAACTAGGTGATCACCTAGGGAGCCATGGTGCCATGCTTGGAAAGGTGCTGTTTCCCTATTTATTTATTTATTCATTTATTTATTTAATTATTTATTTATTAAATAGAATAAGAAATATGTTGTTTCTTTGCTCTAAAAAATAAATGATTAAAATGTGGCATCTTGGCAGCTGCAAAACATGTCCATCTTCAGAGTGATACGTGCCCTGGGGGTAGGTGCTTTGCTTGACTTGATCATTCAAGTCAAACAATGTCAGCATAATCATGAATCTTGTGAGGTCATGGAGCAGAGATATCGTGATGTTCAAATGGAAGGTGCAAAGCCTGTGAGTCAAGCTTTTTTATCAGCATGATGCTTTTTTTAAAATATTATTGCTAATGGCTGGATAATGATGCATGTTGATGAATTCTGGACAGTGATAGGAATGGTGCAGCCATGCGAGGCAGAACAAGCAGTGGAGTAAGCATTATGTATTTTTTCTGTGATGCTGGCAATGATCAGCCAAATATTTTCTACAACATTTATGGTAGGCTTCAAATTTGTGATTTGTGTGGAGCAGCTTGGAATACTATAATGTGCAGACATGTGAGAAGTTAACTTGTCTGTGTTTTTTTTCTGTGATGCTGGCAATGATCAAACTGATATGTTTTGCAATATTTATGGTAGGGTTAGGCTTCCACTTTATGATCTGTGTGAAGCAAGGTGAATTACTTTAAATATGGGCAGTAACAAATTAACTAGCAAAGATGAAACTTATTTCATGACCATTCAACCTCATGCCTACAACTGCTTGGTGGGGATTGGGCATACCTTTCAATAGTCACTGATTTTTGCTCCAAATTGTGTTCTGTTCCTAAATCCCTAGTAAAACTGGCAGTTTTTTGGGAAGGGTGGTGAATTAATCCAAATAATGAAAAGCCATGTTATTTCACATTGTCTTGTTCCGTCATCTCTTCATGTTAATGGTACTAATACTTTAACAAGTGTCCCTAATTATTTTTAGAATTTGCCCCTGATTCTGGAGCTAAGAGGTTGAGAGCTATCACGATAACTGGATAAAAGTAAGTGAGGCTTTTATTTGTTAAGTTTTAAGCTGTCACTTCTGGCCTTGTATGACTAGTGTGCATTTGTAAGTATTAAGATTAACTTGACATCTGATATTTGCAGAGTAGATATAATTGCTTGGTCTATCTGTGGAAGACAATGACTATCTACTTGCTGTTGTTTGCTCATTATTCTTGCTTTGCAGGACTAGTATGATTTGTATGAAGGGACCTGGAATATTTTAATGTGTGAAAACTGTTTAAAATGGAGGTGAGATGCATCACATAACAATCCTCTTGTATGACAATCTTACATCTGAATTGTGCATAGATGTTGCAAAAACTGCTTGTTGAGGGTTGTCTGGGTAAAAGTAAATTACCCTCTTGTTATTTGCTCAGTTTACAGTTATTTCTCATAAACAAAAAAAGTGTGCATGTAGGTGGGTGGGGGGATAAAATGCATCACAGAATTCCCAGACCTTCTGAGCTTCTGATGGAGCTGGTAGTCTCCTTCTTGTCACTTATTCAGTTTACAGTTATTTCTCAAAAAAAAAGTGTGTGTGTGTGTGTGTTATTTCTCATAAACAAAAAAAGTGTGCATGTAGGTGGGTGGGGGGATAAAATGCATTACAGAATTCCCAGACCTTCTGAGCTTCTGATGGAGCTGGTAGTCTCCTTCTTGTCACTTATTCAGTTTACAGTTATTTCTCAAAAAAAAAGTGTGTGTGTGTGTGTGTGTGTGTGTGTGTGTGTGTGTGTGTGTGTGTGTGTGTGTGTGTCTACATCACAGAATACCTAGACCTTCAGAGCTTCTGGGGGGAGCTGGTTGTCTTCACACACCAAGGCTGTATAAGTGGATTTTGGCATGGGCTTAACAGTGACCTCTGCCTTGAACCCCACCAAGTCTAAAACCGTCTCTTCGAAGAGGTGTACACATAAGGTTGCTCTAGCTTCAAAGGGTGTGGGGGGATGATGTCATTATTTCTTTAACTTTTCTGCAGAACCTTAAAATTCCCTGTTGTGTGCTGGTCTGGGGACAGTGAGATCATTGTTTCTTTATTGTTCCTTACATAAATTCAGAGAGGTGCACAGAGGGTATCTAAACCTGTAAAACAGAAGTGTACTGTATGATGATAAGTTGGAAAAAGTATTGTATTTTTTTTTTCATTTTTTTCACAGTGTAACATCTGATGCATATACAGATGGCTATCTTTTGGTGAGGGTAAATACACATTCTATTTAGATATAGATATAGATATAGATATAGATAACAGTAAATATGTACTATTTGTTTTTTTTTCAGTTTTGTCCAAGTCTGATATCAGAAGATTCTACAGAATGTGACTATCTTATTTAGGGGTAAGGAGTAAGGACGCATGCTTTTCATATATATGACAGCAGTGACTTGAAATGCATGATTGCAGCCATTTGTTCCTTGATTTTCATCCCAGTTTAACACAAGATGGGGATGCACAGAAAGTGACTTCCTTTTTTAAGATGGCATATTATTTGTGCATTATCACAAGCATTTTTCTTCTGTGTTTATTGGGCACTGCTGTTAGGTTAACTTTGAATATTAAGCTCTGGATATAACTCATTTCTACCTTGAAATTAAAAAGTACAATTGCATTTTTTTTCCTTGTGTATGATTTTTGTTCAGGCCATGATTGAATAAAACTGTAAAATGCCAGAAGTTCCTAACTAAAAGATATCACTTGACTAAAGACACTCTACAACCAAGACAGGCTTGATGGTCTGTCCCTGTAATCTGTTTCTTACAGACTTCTGCATGGTGGTTTGTCTAGAGTTCTGTGCTTTAAGGATCCAAACCTCTATAATAGCTTACATAACTAGAAAGTAAATGGCTCCACAAAACTCATACTGAATACTTGAATATCCCTCAACAAATAAATAAGATATGCCAGTGGGACAGAGTTAGTCATCTCTGCTTCCACACGCTATGGAATATTGTTTTAAAGAAGAGTAATATGGACATCCATAAGTTCATCATATGTCTGACTTGTTTTGCCCTGATGGAGGCAGGACATGTCCTATCAAGGTGAATATTAGCAAGGTAATTATCATCAATGGACTAACTCTGTCTTGTACACTCTACAAATGTGTGAATATATGAATTTCATTGTGGTACTGTTGGCCAAGGATGGGGATTTTATTTGTCATTGATATTTAGTATAGATGGCCATCCAGCCATTTGATTTTAACTGAGATGTCCTATTTCTTTAAACCTCTGAACAGAATACTCTAAGGTGTCATATTTTTGTATACTAATGAAGAATGTAATTGTATGCTTCAGTGAAAAGGTGTCATATATTTTTATACTAATGAGAGATGTAATTTTATGCTTCAGTGAAAGAATGCAGATGATTTTATCTTTTGTGCTCTAAGAAGTTTGATTAGAAGCTGGTGCTCCCTTTTCCATTAGTAAATTAAAAAATTCATTATCTCGCCTTAGTTTCATGTTCTTATTGATCACCAAAGGATTATTCTTAGTTTTTCTCAGCTCTTGCATTCTGTTATGATGGATATGGGTTTTTTCTCTGATGAGAGATTTGGGTCTAAAGGATCCATGCTCCATATCTAGATAGCAGGACACAGCTTCCAAAGACTTAAGTATTTGAGGCAATTTCCATTAAAAAAATATGTGGACTCTCCTTTTCCATTTTCTGGAGAATATATTCAGCTTTATATCATTATGCCTTGAGTTGTCCTTTCCTTTATCCATAAGTTTCTGATTCTGCTTTATTTAAAGTGAATCCATAGTACAACCTACCTTCCCCCACCTCTACCAGGAATTCTTGAGTCTGCTGCTGAAAATGCTAAAGACACCACATTCAGCCTAGTCTGATATTATGCCATAAGATCTTTCAACTCTTCATGCTAAGCGTTTTTACTTTAATTGTAAATTTTGAATTTACTTAGCTATGTCTGATACTATGTCCATAAGTTGCTTAAATTCTTTGTTTATATTTTTGAAAGTTAATCTTATCATGTGCATTGTCTATTTTTTCCTGCAGTAAACACATTCATTTTTGCAGTTTGCCAGTAGTCTTGTGTGACATAAAATAAGTTCTGATATATGTTTACATTTTTTTCCTTGTTTCCTGTCATTTCATCAACTTTTGAACAGATGTATTCCTAAGGAATCAACATGTTTCAGTGAGAATTGTTTTCATTAGTGAGGAACTTTTCAGCTTCCCTGCCAGTAAGTGGCTGCATTTTGAACACAGGAATTAAAAAAAATCTAAAATGTAGAGAATACTATGAAAGTAATCATCTGGATAACTAGCTATGCAGCTAAAAGTGTACTGTTTATGAAAGCTAGGTGCACAGCCTTGAATATATAAATATTATTTTGCATCCAGTGGGTTATACAGTAATTTGTATCATTCCATAGAGGAATTGCTTTTGGAGATATGTTGGTCAATAGTTACAATTTGTCAATATTTGCAATCTCAGACACCATTACAATTACATCAGTTAGACAGATATTATCTGCAACCATTTAATTACTAAAGCCATGGTATTACTAAGTTCTTACTAGTACCAAACTAGAGGAAGTTTAACTTTTAGCATGCTTTATGTAGTATATACCTGGTATTTTATTTATTTATTTTATTATTTTATTTCCATTTTGATGACCGGGGAGGTCCACTGGGCTCAGGGAGCCTGTTTTCAGTGGAGGCCCGGGGAGAAAAGCTCCGCATTACATAGTTTAGTTACAGATACAATCATAGTAAAGAAGACACAATTACAATTTAATTTCATGCTAGAGAACAGGAATAAAATCTTTGGTTACATATAGTATTTAAATATTTAGGATGGCAATGGTAACTTGGGAGAATAAAGACTTAGAAGGAAAAGAGAGAAAAAAGAACATATAAGGATACCAATGCAATACAAATTTAAATTAAAGCAAAAAACAAGACATTTAAGTGATACTTTTTGAAAATGACTGGTATTTAATTTAATTTATTTAATAGCAGATAATGTAGAAGCTATGAAAAAAATTACTTTTTTTCTGACACAAATAAAAGAAAACATGGAAGTGTCCAATACCAGTAAAAATAAACTTTTTATTGAGGAGTAAGTGATCTACATACAAGTGTAATGCTCTCTTCCCCTTTAGGTTAAATAGATAAACTGATTTAAACATTTGACTTTTTAGAAATTAACCTGGAATATGTTTGGCATGAATTTAGGATCTACATTTTTGGTTGTATACTCTGATTTATTGAAAACAGCTCATCACAAAATAATGGTCATTTAGTTTAGACAGATGTCCTGTTTAATCTGTACTGGTTTGAAAGTTTCACTTAATAGAAACATTAAATGCATGGATTTACAACTGAACTCAGTTTTAATGTTTGAGCAAAGGTGCTAAAGTATGAACCTTACAAATTACTGGAACATTGGCTATAAGTGTTTTTTATAACAAAAGCAGGTTTGAAGAAATGTCAGTTGTGTACCTGGCAGCTGTGGGTTTCATCTAGGAGTGAATGGTAAAATAATACTGAAGTTGTAATGAACCTACTATATGGTGAATGTAGCAAACACAGTGGCCCAATTAAGAGGGATGTAGGAAGCGTATCCACTGTAGGGATGGCACTAGTAACTCTGAAAGTCGTACACCCTCTGTGCACTCACTGACATGTAATGTAACCTGAGAATGGGCATGCATTTTATATGGAGACAGGGAAATGACATACTACTAGAAGGCAACTTCTGAAGAATTACTTTGAGGCAAAGGAAGTAAACTACCGAAAGTAAAAAAATGACACATTTTCACAGACAAACTACAAACAAGAAAAAAGCTATACACCCACTAGTAAAACTATATTATTAGTTTTCAAAGGGATAATGAATCTGACTTACATATCTATGTTACAAACAAACTAAAATATATTTATTGGAAAATTTGATATACTGTTTTACATTACACTCTGGAACAGATGTCTATAAAACCTACAGGCAACAAATGGTGCTTCTCCTTTGGACTGCAATATTCTGCTTCCAAAATTTATTAAACACGCATAATCTGAACCCATCTGTAGCTACACACACACACACACACACACACACACACACACACACACACACACACACACACACACACACACACACACACAAACAGTCCTACTCAAGAGATAAAATAAGGACGCATCAAGATTTTTTGTAAATTAACTCCCATACTGAAAAATAATGACAGTGATTTCTATTGGCTTTCTGCCTGTTCTGTTGCGCAGTACGATCTCTTTTGGACAACATATGCTGCTACTACTATTTTCATGAGTCTTGTTTTCTGTAAGGTATTGCCTTAAAGAGAAGAGAACTGCATTTAGCAAAGGACTGGTCTGAAATCATTACTTCTCCTTCTTGCAAGACTGTAGCAATCAAAGGGATTAAAGCTGTCAGCCCCTCCGACTAAGACTGCTGTGGAAATCAGAGATCCATTTTGTCACAATTTGCTGGCAAGCAGGTTACAAATGTACCATATGATGGCAATCATGGGGTTTTCATGTCACATTGTGGACTGGGTAGCTGTATGTGTAAGGAATAATAAACCAGGAGCAGTTCATCTTTGTCAAGAGAGAAGTAACACTTGTAGTAAAGAAAAAGGATTTTTTCAGATGTTGTATTGCCAAGTCTTTTCACTAAAATGTCAATCAGTAAGTCAGTGTACTTCCTTGCAGTGCACTAGCAGGATATAAATACAAAACCTAACATTCTGTGGTGTAATGTTTTTTTCTTTCCACAACAGGTTTATTAAACAGAATGCAGTTCTTGAAATTCACTGCAAAGGAAGTGAGAGTGGACATAATTTAAATGATAAATTATTTTATAATCTGTTTCAAGGTAAAAGGATGTGAGTAATTGATAACTGATCAAACTGTGTTTTTCATTTATTGTGGTTCCGAATATAAAAATATGAGGAAATCTCAAAACGGCAATTATAGCTGTTAGTTCAATTATATATTTTTTGCTACTTCCTATTAAAATGTGATGAAGACCAGTTGGTGCTTTGTGAGAAAGTGAGAGCAAGACTGCATATGTGTGTGTGTGTGTGTGTGTGTGTGTGTGTGTGTGTGTGTGTGTGTGTGTGTGTGTGTCTGTCCATGTGTACCAAAGTCATTGCTAGTTTTTACATATGCACTGTTTCACAGAAATGCAGCTATAATTTATTCTGAAAGCTTATGGGTAGGGAGCATTGCTTTACATCACTTCTAGCTAGAGTACATAATAAATATTTCCCATGAATACATTTCTTATTGGTGAACCTTATCCTTACATCATATCATCACATTTTACCATAAAATAATATAATCTGAATTAGCATGATACAAACTAAAAATGTAGCTTTAAATGTCACAATTTTTTAACATCTTTCTTTATTAAGTGAAATGTGGAAAGAGTGGAATAGTTGGAAACAAACCAGTATGATCCATAGCATGTAGGATGAAACTGGTAAAATACAGGGATAAATCTAATTAGCAGTACCAACAGAAAACAAAAACGTATTGTCCTTCTTTTTAGACAGCTAAAATGTAATAATTCTAGTGTGTTGTGGGTAGTTTTATAGACTTAATCTCAGGAAGACCATAGAATAGAAACAGTTCAGAGGAAGAATGAAATGTGGTGGACAGTTTATACCAAAGCTCATAGCCAGTCTTAGGCATAGGCCAACTAGGTGGCCGGCTAGGGTGCTGCTCTAGCAGGCGCTTTTCCATTAAACTGGATGGTGTAAATAGACCAGGATGGGGACACCAGGTGATGTGTGGGGGGCGCTGTGGAGCCCTTTTGCTTAGGGCACCACTTGGCCTAAGGTCGACCCTGCCAAAGCTATATAAAAATACTAAAAGGTTATATCATGAACAGCCATGAGGAAATCTGACACGAGGGTAAGTCATGACAGATTTAAGTTCCTCAATTTGATCCACCGCCCACCTTCATAAAAAAGACAGAAATATATGAAAATAACAGGATTGTGGATTAAACATGGGCAGATCGAGGAGATATAAGAAAGTATTATTTTACAGAAAGGTTGTGGAATAACTGGAACTGCCTTCAGGCATAAAGATGTCCTCAGCATAAGTGTATGTGTTTGGTAAAAATAGGCTATTTAAGTAGGACCCACCATTCACTTCATCAATAATGGCTATAATAGATGGCCAAGAAGTAGTTATCTGATGTCAAAAATTGTGTCACAATCCAATCTATTAGTTTATTTCAAAGCAGATGCCACACTTTCTTGTCCTTAATTTTTCATTGGTTAGGGCCCCATCTTCCTGATACACTACTTGACTTATTTTGAGGCCTATCAATAGTGTTAAAGCTTTATGTCATCTCTGCATATGTGAAAAATAAATCATAATTCCAACAGCAGAACACTGAAATTTAAACCCGTCTAATACAGTAGTCAGGTACTTTTGCAGAAATGTAAGCCTCCCAATACCTGTACAGTATTGCTAACTATATGGAGTAACTCTGAGGTCTCTGTACCTCAGAATATGGATGCAGTCCAAGATACAGCAAATTCACTTTCACGTTTGCCATTCTATGGCTTACAACTGTGATCCTTAGAATTAAAGCAGGAAACTGATTTAGTTAAGCATCTCCTGCTTCAGCCATTTTATTCCTTTTTAAATCTAACAATGAAATCTGTTACCATTCTCTGGCCTGCTCCTGCTAAGAAAAAAATGAACTTCTCTTTGTTCTAATAATTCAGATGACCATATCATCCTGATCAACAAGTGTGTGCTCTTCTGTACTCTGTTAATACCTGATCGATCATCTTTTAAAATGTTAGACCATTGTTTTTTTTTTCACATGGTATTGAGTTGAATTTGCTTAAACTGAAGTGCTGAAGGCTACGTATTTTATTGGTTTGGCAGGTAGGTATGCTGTTGAACATCCTTTTGATAAAACTATTGTTGAAAACACTACTATCATTCCGATACTTTGTCTTTACGTGACTCCGTACGTGTATAAATGCACTAAAACTATGGCACTTCACACAGAAGCCATCAAATTCACAGAATTTGAGGATAAGGACTGCATGAGAAAGTGGAATTGTCACATTTCTGGACAGGTCCTTCAAGCTCAGCATTTCATCCATTGGGTGCTTGTTTTAAACTTTCAGCTTTGTGGCATATTAAAGATGTTTCAAGAAATATAACCGGCAAACACCTATGGTCACTTAGCATGATAGTCAGATTCATAGATGTCACTGATTTGCTTTATTCCAGTATGTAAAGAAAGTAGTTCTTTGTCAGTAATTACCCACAAAAGTACTCCACATCATTTAACATATGAATGCAGTATATTTAGGCATCTGTATAGTGGTGTTCATATACATTCTGTCTTTACATTCTGAAGTTAAAAATGTTCTTTGTGACACTGCAGTAGATTTGTGATCACCAGATTTGTAGCCATATGAAATCTTTTGCTTGTGTTAGGCAGCTAAGACAGTAGCTGTGTCAGTATGATCGTCAGCTTCTTAATAAACAAACAGATATAAAAGAAGACAGTCACGATGTAGATGGCATAACCATTTCAGAATTCCTATCTACAATGTGCTGGTATCCTATCTACAATGTGCTGGTTTAAAAGACAGGACTGTGTTTGCTCTTGGCTACAACCTTTCATCCAAATGAGGAAGAGTGAGGTCTTTTCCCTAGATCCTAGATAATTCCCTGATGTTTGTTAGCATTTGCTCACTAGTTTCCAGCGATTATTTTTTCTGCGAACCCTTTGCACTTGGGTGATAAAGTATCCAATGGCTTTCCAGCAATCTTCAACTGTCCCGCGTATAGCTCACTGGTCCCAGAAAGAAGTCTTTTGCCCCTGATGAAGGATAACCAAAAATAAATATGCATGTTCCTATCATGGAACTTATATGTAAACAAAGAAACATCTGTCAATCTCTCTCTCTCTCTCTCTCTCTCATGCACACACACACACACACACACACACACACACACACACACACACACACACACACACACACACACACACACACACACTCATTCGTAGTTACATACATTGGTCATGAATTTAGTAAAAAGATGTTTAGCACTTCTGTACATGCTAAATAATATCTTCATAACAATACAAGTAAATCAGGCACTCATTTAAATATTGAACCATTCATCACATGATCAACTGAAGCAAACAAATTTTAAAATGCAGAAAAATGGAACGATATTAGATACACATAATAGATTAATAATGTCAAAAACATAAGTGTTTATAATTAAAACAAATAATAAATATATAAGCAATCTTACATTAATAAGTTATCTCATGCAAACTCAGACCTGTATATTCCTATTAAAAACATATTTACGCACACACACACACACACACACACACACACACACACACACACACACACACACACACATGCATGCACACGCAAAAAGTTTTTGTTAAAAGGAAGCTTCTATCCTGAACATCATGCATATAGGTTAACTTGCAGTTGGACAGCTAGTATTAGGAAAAGTTGCAAGCAGCTGGGCATAGCAATTCACCGTGCAATATCAAAAACTATTAACCACAAATTGTGATTCTGAAAAAGGGCTACAAACAGCATTGTCATGCATAATTAATCAGGTAGTTCAGCATTTTAGTGCAGCTTTTCCTCACAGAATATGTAGACGTCCTTCAGTATATGAGCTGTTGCTTCAGGAATCTGACATTGTGGAGATATGCGTGACAGTGAAGTATAGTATATGTCTGAGTGAAGAATAATAAACATTGTCTGGGTGTATGTGGTCCATGCATCATAGTGGTGGTTACCTTGTACTGATTAAGGGATTTAGTTCTGGATGCTGGTTCCTCTTTGACTTTTGAATACTAACTATATTTCAGGCTATGACAACTGTATATGGTCCTCAGTCATTTGTTAAGCGACTTTGCAGTGACAAGAATGATATTTTGTGCTTTGTTGAGACTAGTAAATGAATTCAGTGACAGCAGCAGCAAACAGGTATGTCTTTTGCTAATTCTAATAAGCAATTAGTCAAAGATAACCCCTGCACTCAAATCTGAGTTTTTCTAATTTTCATCAGCAGTAATGTCAGTCTCATAAAGGTCTGTTAACATAAGCCTCTGTTACCCATACTTTCTATGAGAAAGATTTATCTGAACAATTGTATTCTCCAATTGTACTCATCAGCAGCTATTGCACATTCATCCTCCATTTGTCTAAATGACCCACCACAGCCATTCATATGCACAAGGTGAGCAAAAATTTAACCAGATGACAAACAGTACTGTGTTGTCCATATAAATAGATAAAAAGTGCAGTTGCGTAAGTTGAACTTATCATAATGGCAGATTTTCAAATGATCACTGCTATATTGGTTACATCCTGGCAGCCATATAACAGCTGGCCAGTTTCCAAAGCTTTAGGACACTTTCCATGTGCCCAAACTGTCAAATATCTCAAACTAAGCTGACTAAAAGACACATTTGGGTGCAAAGCTCTTCAGGGCTTTCCTGCTAGCAGAGCAAAGAAGGCTGAGTGTTAAAGAGTAAAGAAAGACTTTTGAATGTTGTCTTGGCTTCTCAGCTTGTGCAAGAGATCTCTCACCCAAGAGAGAGATTTTTGACGTTTTGAAAAAGACTATGCAAAGATAAGCAAGTTGTTTAAATATGGAAAAATGTGGATACCCTGTACTCTTGCAATGAACTATAATTGGAGCTAGACACTTTTTGAACACTCTTGGTACAGAGGATAGTCTAAAGGGTAAGGCAGACAACTGATATTGTGATCTAGGCACACAAAACCTTAAGAAACACCTGAAGTCTGGATGAATAGGGGTGCGATGATAATAATTTGTGTGCAAAGCCCTTTGGGACCTTCTTGCTAGCAGAGAGAATGAGGCTGAGTGTTAAAGAATAAAGACTTTTGAATGTTCTCTTGGATTATCAGCTTGTGCAAGAGATTGTCAGCCAAGAGAGAGATTTCTGACATTTTGAAAAAGACTCTGTAAAGATAAGCAAGTTATTTAAATATGGAAAATGTGGATACCCTGTACCCTTGCAATGAGCTATAATTGGAGCTAGACACTTTCTGAACACTCTTAGTGTAGTGGATAATCCAAAGGGTAAGGCAGACAACTGATAATGTGATCCAGGCACACACAACCTTAAGAAACACCTGATGTCTGGATAAATAGGGATGTGATGACAAGCATCTTTCAGGTTTAGTGTTATGAGGAAACCTGGAAGAGGAAGAAGAGGTAACAGGTTGTAAAATTACATAATTTTGAATTCTCAAACAGGTTTAGGAAAGAAATATCCAGAACTGGTCTCCAAGCATTTTCTTTCTTTCTTTCGCAATAGAAGCATTCTTAGATAAAACCTCTTCCCCACCTGGGAAGGAAGAACTGATTCTATCACTTATTGGAATAGCATTTGATGAAGAACAAGTGGAAGCAAATGTGTCTGATCTGCATGAGGAATGACCACCTGGAAAGGAGGAATTTCCTCCCACTGCCATCTGTAACCACAATGAATGATTTTCAGAGCCCATTTGTCTGAAACAATCTGTTGCCAAAGAGAAAAATGGAGATTCATACTTTGTGGAAGAGAAAAGGGGTCAGGGCAGGAGGGGGGTCACAATGTCTCTTGAATAATTTATTCAGACGTATTAGGCTGTCTTTGATTTGGGAGGTTTGAGACTTCATTTTGGAACACCCTTTTCACTTCTTCGTAAACATCTGTTTACCAGTATTCTGTTGAGACTGTTCATTCTGTTTCTGCCAAAATTGGATGAGGAGAAAGCAAATCCCTTGGACAATTTAGAAGAGGAGGGCTGAAAAATCTTACAGTTTCCCTAGATCAACTTGTCCCTTTCATCACACTTTTTGATCACCTCTGCAGCAGAAGGGTCAAACACTAAACCTTTATCCATGGGAGAAATTAAAATCTAATTTTTAACATCATCTGGAAGATTTGAGGATGCAGCCAAGCCAACCTCCTTAAAACAGTACCAGTGGGCCCAGCCCTGGAAGAAGTATCAACCGAGTCATATACTTTATAAACAATAAGTAGTGACCTGTGCAACAGGAGAAACTAAGTTATTTAAAGAAGTTCTTTCTTCACAAGAAGAAACTGTAGATAAAACATTCCCATATACAATATGTCAGAACAAACTTTAACATATGAGCCTGACAGTTTAAAATTCTGAAAATTAAAGTTGTGGAAGTATACACTTCTTTTCCCATTCCTCAGTCTTTTATATTTGTATATACTTCTCCCAAACGTGTCCCGGCAGCTATAGCTTTAGTTGACTTTATACATCCTATCTGCCTTTTTAGGGAAGCTGGCTGACTATCAGAAATATTGTTGACAGCAAAACACAAATTCTCTAAAGAAGGTAGAACAGAAGGAACAGGAATAGCTTCTGGAAAATCCTTCTCTAACAACTTGTAGTAATTTTTTGAGGGATTAAAAAACCTCAGTGTTCTCCCACTGAAAACTCTGGCTCATTCTAGCAATAGCTTTACAAAAAGAGACCCCCCCCCAACAGGAAGAATCAGAATATAAGCTCTCTTCTGAGTCAGGAAAAATGGGGCTAACAGTGTTATTAATGGCAGCTGCTGCTTCCACGGGGATGGACATAGGTTCATAGGTAGGTACTAGGCTATCGGCCCAAGGGCCTAAGTAAGCTTAGCCAACAAGGTTTCCCGACTTATACCACCCAGACATAGCATTCTGACACAACAGGGAAACCTTCCTTGTTCCTTTTTCTAGGACTGACAAGGGTAGTGCTCCCTTGCCAACTGAGGGGACTCCAACACCTCCAGAGAATGTGGGCAACCTTCCATCCATAGTGCATGTAGGCGCTACACCAGAGGTATCCAGGTAAAAGATCAATGGTCTGAGTGACAACAAGTGGCAAAAAGAGTTAGCCTGCTGTGGGGGTGAAAGCTGTTTGCTTAACTTTTTCATTTTGGGGCTAGAAGAAGGACCAACTATCAGACCCACAATTTGTTCCCTGTTCAACGCAAAACTGGTGCCTCTTTCTCAGAGAATACAAGCATCAAATGCGAATAAAACTACCAGTCCACAAAAGTTACTTTTTTGAATGAAAAAACAAACACAGTAAAAAGAACTTTCAAACACTATGGCAGTCCCACACCTCTAAAATAAGCACAATTTCTCCACAGAAAATATGTTATTAGTTATTTTGCACTACTTTTAAGCTGTCAGTTAAAAAGAGTGCTCCATTTAAAAGTATGTTACAGTCTTGAAACAAACAATTAAAACTCAACACTCCTAGCTTTAAAATAACCATCCTATAGAGGAACCTAATAAAACATCAGTAAATATTAGAAAATGGAAGTTTTTTCCCCCAGAGAGAACTTATCTCCTCAGCAAAGGAAAGCATAAGCTGACCGTCTATCTTTGAAACCCTCAGAGGAGCGTACTCTGTAGCAGCAGGAAAACTCTGAAAGGCTTTGTGCCCAAGTCAAAAAGCCAAACCAAGTTTACAAGAATCAGGAGTTCAATTAAGATCAACTGAGTAACACAGTTGTAATGAAGTCTGGGGATCTACAGTAGCATTAAAGGAATCATGCCCCAATCGTAATTAAAGATTCAGGTGAGCATATAAGAAAAAGTGCATTCAGAAAGATTAAATAAGCCAGGGGGTTCAGTCTAGGTTAACAGAGTCGCGTTCTTATTGGACATTTATTGAAACCATGAAGCTTTACTTCTTGACAGTCACCCTGTGGAACTATATATATTGCCTATATACTGACAATTTGAATTTATTTTTCATTACAACCAGAAACCCAGTTGGAATAGGCTGAATGACTAAATGCAACAGGTGGTCTCCTTCATGGCTAGCATTTATTGAAATGATGAAGACCACTTCTTGCTAGTAACCCACTTAATCTAGTTTATTCTCTGTACAACAGTTATAGTATATATATATATATATATATATATATATATATATATATATATATATATATATATATATATATATGTATGTGTGTGTATGGAGAGAGAGAGAGTAGAGCTAAGCTTTTTCCTGAAATTTAAAGGAGCAGGTGCTTGCCCTTCAGATTCTACTTATTATAGTCATTGTTATCCCTCTCACCTATTAACTGCTGAAGAGTACTGCAAAAATTGCTGTTGCTTTCACTAAGATGAAAAAAAACATATCAAAAGTATCTGATTGAATTTGGACACACCTTCTCACCTGTTCTAACATCCTTCTCTCCTCCATTTGAGCAGTGACCCCAAATGATTGTAATTTTCATTAGGGAGTAAAACTGAATGCACACACACACACACACACACACACACACACACACACACACACACACACACACACACACACACACACACACACACACACATGCAATAAATCTGCATAAAAGCAACAACTGCTTTACTTACCTGAAACATAGGGTTTAGGTACAGCTTCACACAGTGAAACACCCCTGCTATTCTTTTTTCATGAAAGTTCCTGAGAATGAGTCTCGTTAGGATCAGCTTGAGATAGCTGAAGTGAATTCTTCTGAAAAATGATTCCTAGACTCCTCGTCACTGAATCTTGTTGCCACTGAAAGTAGACTTAGCTGGAGGAACTCTCATAACTTCCTATGCAAGAGAAACCCCTGCCTCCACAACTACTATAAACAGTTCCAGGTTCTGCCACCTCAAAATAGTTTATAACTGTCTGAGGAGCTGGTTTTGATGACCATATAGTTCAGCAAAGACCATTCAGTGACTCTCCCTGCAGGTAAATTTGTGTCAATCATGCATCATGTTCCCATCTTACATGCATCTTCACTGTTTGTAGATAATTACAGTTCTACTGTGGACAGAAGGTTTGGGTGACTTTTTATTTCACTACAAACTGTCTTCATATGTCAGACTGTTATATATCTGTACTGGAAATAACTTTATTTTCTTACTCTTCTGAATGTTCTGCAGAAGCACCAGAGTTTTTTTTTTTAAATAAAGTTCTTTTCTAGTGTAATTCTGGTAAAATGCTTTGACTGATGGGAGGTGATTGCAGTAAGAAAGTGGAGGTGAAGTACTGTGCGGAGATTAAATATCAGTTCAAGACAGGGCAGTGAAAATCCCTTACTACAGCAATGGAAGGTATACTTACCTTTAGTCTCATAGGAATGACAAGGTGGCTGTATTTGATTTTTGTAGGTACAAAGAGAATTCCAAGCTGCAGCTATATTCATATCCTAAGCCTAGCTATCCCACTCGCGTCATTTTTGAATTTGTCCTTTCCCTGAATGGAGAATTGTCATCTTGTAGCATGCTTCCACATTTCCTTTAGAACGCTCTTCCATTTGGATACCCCAATATCTTATACTGCCTAAGTTTTGATACTGCATACAGTACGTCCATCTTGTCCTAGCAACCGGGCTTGCTACCAACAGTGTCAGGCGACCCTCCCCTGTTCAAAGGAAAATCATCATTTTCCTTTACAATGCTCTTCCATTTGGATACCACAATATCTTATCCTGCCTAAGTTTTGATACTGCATACAGTACATCCATCTTGTCCTAGCAACCGGGCTTGCTACCAACAGTGTCAGGTGACCCTCCCCTTTTCAAAGGAAAATCATCCTTTTTCCTTTAGAACGCTCTTCCATTTGGATGCCACAATATCTTATCCTGGCTGAGTTTTGATACTTCATACAGTACGTCTAGCTTGCCCTAGAAACTGGGCTTTCTGCCAACAGTGTCGGGTGACCCTCCCCTGTTCAAAGGAAAATCATCCTTTTTCCTTTAGAACGCTCTTCCATTTGGATACCATAGTATCTTACCCTGCCTAAGTTTTGATACTGCATACAGTACATCCACCGTGTCCTAGCAAACGGGCTTGCTACCAACAGTGTCGGGTGACCCTCTCCTGTTCAAAAGAAAAATCACCCTTTTTCCTTTAGAATGCTCTTCCATTTGGATATCACAATATCTTATTCTGCCTAAGTTTTGATACTGCATACAGTATGTCCATCTTGTCCTTGCAACTGAGCCTGCTACAAACAGTGTTGCGTGACCCTCCCCTGTTCAAAGGAAAATCATCCATGTATGTCCAGCACAGTAAATATTGGTTTTACTCTCTGTATAATATATTGTCTTTTGTTCCCAGGAAGTATGCCGCAAAGGTATCTCCGCACTTTCTTTCTTTCTTATTGGTTCTATGCTCCTCCCTCTCTCACTGTCTGCTCCACTACTTTTACCTTTACAGTACTGTACCTGGTAGTTAGCTCTCTTTTCCCTTTTAGCTGCTGTTCTGTATCTCTGTACTAATACTGTTTTCTTTCTTTAAGCTACTATAGTACTGTTTTTCCTCCTACTTCACAGTCAAGTACCACTGCTTTCTACTTATATGCAGCCTTAGTCCGTGTACTCTCTGGACCAAACTATCACACATTTCTCCCCCTCACTACCTAAATATACAGACTCTGTCAGCTCATACAGGCTTTTCTTCTTACCTTTCAGGCATTTGTTTCTTACACTGGAGATAGTGTTATTACTGACTGTCGTTGCTGGCTTTCTGTAACACCTGCTCATCCCGCTCCATTCGCCCTCCGCTATGCTCTGGGCTCACTCCACTCCCCTACCCTACCCCCAATTCTGACCCATCCCAACAACCTCTATATTTATAGTATTCACACCACACCCACTGCTCCACCCCACACCATCTCCACCACTCATACTCCCTCAACTAATTATTACCTCACCCATCACTACTCACCCTTTTTACATTGTATATATCCCTGAATTCCCTAGAAACACCTTCACCTAGAACCACCCCTCCCTTACACAACCATGACTATCGCCCAACTTAGTCTATTCTTCCTTCGCATAATTCTATATAACTCTACAAGTTACCACTCCATCACTAAACCTAATAGCCCAACACTACACTCCACACTGCCACATGCAGACACCTCACACTACAATAATATCTGTCCACACCTTTTCAGGAACAACACAACTGACCAATTCAAAACAAAACACATATGCATTCATTCCAGCTCCAAAAAAACACAACACCTTCTCATGCTTATCTCCAAACTCAGACATCTGTTCCACTCTGTCAATACCAGGCTCGCCATAAGTGAGGACATCCACCCCAATCCAGGCCCAAATCCATCCTGCCCAACACAAACCACCTCAGTACAATCACCAGAACATACTGCCCCTACTACTTTCATCCCCGGGTAAATGACCAACAATCGCAAAAATAACCATCTCTTAATGCTAAATATAAATATTAGAAGTATCAAAAATAAAATACCTGAACTCTAGGCCACAATAGCACAATACTCACCAGATATCGTTGCTATAACAGAAACCTGGCTAAATAAAAACATACTAGACTCAAAAATTCTCCTAGCTGGCTATAACATGATTACGCAAGATAGACCCCTTCGTAAAGGGGGTGGAACTGAATAAATCAAATTTGACTCTACTCAAAATTCCAAATTCCTATCCCACTTCTAATAATTGGGACATTGTTATCTCACAACTACAGCTAAATCACCAAAAAACTATCACCATCATTGCCATGTATATCCCACCTGGTAATACACCTGCTAGCCTTGAAGACTTCTTATTCTGGTGCTCTACCACATACTCACAAGAAACCCTCGTCCTGGGTGATTTCAACATAGACTGGTTCACTTATATGTCAGAAACACCAATTAACCTAATAAATCTCCATAGTTATCAACAGCTAGTCCAATTTCCTACTAGATGTGATAAAAACTCTAAGAGAGAATCCATCTTAGACTGGGCGCTTACTAATAACCCAACACTGTATCCCCACATAGGCAGTCTTCCAGACAGCTTAAGTGACCACAACATATACCTAATATGTACCAGAGCAAGCCAATGTAAATCCACTACCTATAGATCCACAAGAAACACAAGTTATTTCTGTACTGAGGTCCTCAAAACTTTACTGTGTAACTGTGACTGGACCCCTCTGAAAACTCTCCCACTAGATCAGGCTGTAGCCTACTTCAACAAAACATTTGTGAAACACCTAGACACTGTTCCTCCACTATGGGAAAGTCAAGGTTAGAACCTCTCAGAAGCCCTGGCTCAGCAAAGAAACCAAACAAATCCTTAAGTCCAGAGACACTGTATGGTTTTACTGCAAAAGATCCAAAGACATACAAAGCCTAATTAATTATTGAGAACTGCGTAACCGTGCAAAAAAATGTATAAGGCAGTACAAAAAATCTTATTGTACTACTTTGCAAACTAAATACCAACATAATTCCCAAACATTTGGCAAAAGTGTAAATCAGTTGCTAAAACCTACTCAGATAGCTATTCCCAAACTGACTACCCCTGATACTAAGGTTCCCACTGAAACACAAATCAACTCCCACTTTGTGAACTCAATTCTAGCCCTAGTAACAAAGGGCAATTCCAACTTCACTATCCCTCCCACCATGAATAATACTAACACAGGCTTTACCCTCAAAGCAGTACCTACCAGCTCTATCAAAAGCATGCTATCCAAACTAAAAAAATTATCAACCACAGCAGACCTACTCCCTAGCTACTTCTTAAAAATCACAGCAGATGCTATTGCTATCCCAATCTCCACTCTCATAAATAGATCTATTACTGAAAATGATGTTCCAAACTCTGGAAAATATCATATATTACTCCCATACACAAAGGGGGGACTTCCACTGAACTTAATAACTATAGACCCATTTCAATACTATCCCCTTTGGCCAAATTCTTCGAAAAATGTACTCATACTCAGATACTACAATACCTTCTGGAAAACAATTTCCTTTCCCCTACTCAACATGGTTTCATGCCCAACCATAACACCACTACTGCCCTCCTCTGCTTCTCAGACACAATAAAACAACTCAAAAATAAAGGCCTGCATGTGTCAACACTATTTTGGATATGTCCAAAGCATTTGACACAGTATCCCACCAAGTCCACATTAACCTAGTTCCACAGTTATTTAACTGACAGGCACCAGGCTGTGAAATGGGAAAATTCTCTCTCACTTCTGTTACCCATAACTATAGGTGTGCCACAGGGGTCTGTCTTAGGACTCCTGCATTTCAGAATTTTCACAAATGACCTCTATACGTCCACACACCATGCATCTATCATTCAGTATGCAGATGATGCTACCTTAATCTGTGCTGCACAAAATATTCCCAGCCTCCTGCAAACAACTCAACTAGCATTCTCTGATGTAGAAAATTACTTAACCAAAGCCAAACTTATCCTCAATCTTAAAAAAAACACAACTAATGATTATAACCAGTGCTAACAAAACCGCCAATAACAGTCAGTTCACCATCTACTCTACAAACTCTACTCCAATCACTCCAGTGTCACAGGCTAAGCTACTAGGAATTACCATAGACTGCCGCCTAAAATTTGATACTCATCTCAACTTAACTATAAAAAAGTACATGCCGAACTGGGAACACTCTACCCCATTAAACCATTCCGCACTAACAATACAAGATCAGCCATTACTCGCTCCCAACTTCTATCCACGCTACTTTATTTAGCCACTATCCTAACAAATCTCAATAAAGTTGACCTAAGCCAAATGGAAGCATGCTACAATAGAATTGCCCGCTTTGCTGCAAATTACCCATATAGGACCCATCACTGTACTGCTCTGTACCAGCTCCACTGGCTTGAACAGCCTAACCTACTAACTTATAATCAGCTCTGTCTCTGTCACTCTGTCTACTACTAGCCCAATAAGTGTCCTATCCTCAAAAACCTAGTACAACAGCATTCAGCCACAAGACCTCTTCAATCATCAAACAAACTATTGTTAGAAGTCACCAGCAGCAATAACAGCTTTGGAGGCTCACTATATAGTACAACAGTGACTAGAAATTGGAACACCCTTCCAGTTAGCATACAAATCACATCCTCTAAAGCCTCCTTTAAAAACCAAATCAGGCAACATCTGAAGCAAAGCTGGCTATGCCATGACTGCTCCCCAGGCTAGAACAATCAGAAAACAAACATATACTATGCCCATCTTACTTGCGAAACTCCCACTCTCACTCACATATACTGACCCCACCAAGTTAAATAAATGCTACTTTTAAAAACAAAGACATTAACTAGTACTACCACTGGTCAAATTACAGTTACCATGAAACTGTATCGTGAGTTATACTGCTAACAAAGGTTCTACCTACAGTGGGCTGTCTTTCAAACTAGTGCTAAAAATATTCTAGAGTACTGTGTATGCATTGTATTGTGTTTACAGACCAAAACTTGATACCATGAAACTTATTAATTATACTTATTATTAGTTAATCTTTTTTTATTTTTTTCTGAGCTTGTGCTGTCTCTACACCACTACAAAAAATGTATATTTTATATGTACTTATGATTTTGTATATTTTATATGTACTTATGATGTTGTTTATACATAAAAATGTATCTGTAATTGTCTTTCAATGTACAGCTTTTCTCCCGGGGCCTCTGCTGAAAAGGGGCCTTTGGCCCAGTCGGACACCCCCCAGTTAACAAATGTAAAATAAAAATAAAATAATAAAAATAAGTCACCTTAGAACTACAAGCTGCCTTTACATCCAAGTCTTATTTTCTAAGGAAACTACAATCTGCCTATATACATATAGGTTATGCTAGATATGGTATGTTAAATCAAGATATGCCATGGGGCTTTCTTAATTAATTGAATTTGCAAACTAAAACAACAACATTATGTCTACAGGTGATGTGGGGGAAAGTTTCCCACATCCAGTATGCAGGGGTTTTTATATCATATACATTCATAGGTTCATAGGTAAATATTAGGCAAGATGTCCTTGCAGGCCATTTTAAGGCTAGCCATTTTCTATATTTGTGCTCAAAATAACCTTAGTCATTTGGTTATAGATTGGCCTTACCTACCCCATGGATAATAATTATATATTACCCCAATGAGAATTACTAGGATCATACCATAGATAATTTGAAGGGCCCAATACATGGAATAAATCATTTAGGAGCTGTCTCTGTCCATTAGTAGTACAGGGGGGAGTCCAGAGGTAGATTTTCTGATTCCCACCCATAGATCTAAGTTGTGCTTGAAAATGGACAAGGGTGAACTTTGTTTTATGTGGCTATGTAGTTTGTTATACAGCAGCGCTATCCTGTGCGTGCTATACCTGTCCCTCCAAACTGTTGTGCAGATGCTGCAGAAGAAGTTTAAATCTGTGCACCAAGTATTTCTGATGCCATTTGACTTGCTGATATGCAGTAAATTGACCAGTAATGGGTTAGAGGATGCTTTTTATGCCAGACACAGGTCACCTATTAGTAGTCTGTGGGATACCGACTATAGTGACAGGGCTTTGAGTCAGTCTATGCAGGGCATGTTGTTTAGGCCTTCTATCCTCCCATACAGAACCATAGCCACCTGAAACAGCAAGACAAATTTATCAAAAAGGATAATAAAGTGTTGAGATATACACTTCATATGGCTGAAACATTCCTGATTGATAGAAACTCAACTAAGACTCTGTGAGGTTATTATAGATGACAATGCTGTTGGGGCCAATGTCACACTGACGTCAGAATGTTGTAGACAAGTTTATGTCAAGAGGAATTACAGGAAAACACATATACAAGTGAAATACAGCAAATAAGAATCATCAGAGAAGTCACACCAAAGGAATAACTGCTCCTACCTCTATTAACAGATGCCCCCATTAGTGGAGTAAAGGATAAGGCAGATGTTAGTGCAGCCGGTGCACTGGGCACAGGGATATTATGTGCCTTTTACACCAGTAAAATGTACTACCTTGTTGGAATGTCATGTGCTACAGAGTTTTTTTGGTCTGAAGATTCTGTAAGTTATAATAACATCTGGATTTATACATGACATCTTCACACATGAATTTACATGTGTTAATGTCACTATATATTTTTGTACCTACAGTCATTGTACACAGTTCCACGCAATTGTTAGTACTATGTGTTCTACAAGACACAGTTGCTGGCCAGAGTACTTTGTTGAAATCATGGCAACTGATGGCACATTTGAGGCAGATGTGCCTTTGGCACATTCCCACACTTCTAGGTTAAAAATGGCACAATGTGCTCAGCTATTTCTATGTCTACTGCAGGTTATAAAGTCAGCTGACCTCTAACATTCTTAACCATGGTGACTGACCACTATGTCTATAAAATCAAAAGCACACCAGGATCCATGTATGAAGTAACTTTAATTTAATAATAGCAACAATTTTCACGACAAAACCTATATTAAAATTGCCACTACACCAGAGAAATTAAGAATAAATCTACTTTCCCTGGTATGAATGATTTATATTCTTTGAAACCTGTTTTAAAACAGCATAATTTAAGGATCTCTTTAATGGATTAATATTTTAAATGATCATGTGGTTTTAAATTTTATAAATTGAGTATTTGGTGATGATGTAATGGATTAAAGTCTGTTGAAGCTGTTAAGTGACAGTGCTTATTTATTTCCTTACTGTTATTATTATTCATTTAATGTCTTTTCATATGTGGATCCTAACATTGAATTTTTGGCTTATGTTTTATGACATGCCAAGACTTGTGTGATATCCATTTTCATTTTGTATATTATTGACCACTATGTTGCTGATGGTGTGATGAATGGATCTGACAGGACCAGGGCACTGGTTGTAGGCAGAGTACTGACCACAAAATTACAGTACATGATATTGTTCTAGGTACAGTGTATTGTTGACATCTGGAATGACTACAGAGCACCATAAATAGGCCAGTTGCCTGTGGCTGCATCCTGACAATATCCACTTTAGTTCCATGGACTAGTCTACTAATGTCTGATGATGTCATCTGGCTGCAGGGAATCAAGATGTTCAGACATCTGTGTATTCATACAGTGTCAAAACAGTGTAACAATACCCAAAAATACTGTGACAGCAGATGTTGCCACTGCTAACTTTGCCAATGAAAGGATATAACTGGGGACTTCTATTCAGTACACAGATATGAGTGGTCATAATTAGTAACTTGGGTTCCTCAGACCATGCTACACCCTTCTTAAGTTTGTTTTATAGGTTCATAGGTGGTTACTAGGCTATTGGCCCAACAGCAATTTTAAGCCTAGCTAAGGTTACCTCAAATTTATATAAATATTGCTGATATGTATCAATAGCCCAATGAATTTTAGGGGTATATTATAGGTTTGTATACATCAAGTGTTCAGACCCTGCCCCTGTTTTAGGTGTCGAAATACATAACAGAACTTATTTTCTGATGGATGTAGATGTCTGTCATTATTGTAGACCCTGGACATTAATAACTTTTCACAAACAGGAGAAGTTCACTTTGTCATTCTTGTGGTTTCAGGATGGAGATATGACAATCCAATAATCACAAACGTTTGTATGATCAGATCCTGGTTACAAGATGTGTAGCACTTATGTAATGAATTAAAAGCAGGAATGAAGCAAGTAGATTAGAAAACTGAACATAATCCTTTCCAGCTTGAATTCATAATCTGGATGTTAAACTAACTGATGACAAAGGCAGTTGGTGATATATCATATTTGTAGTCCCGCACTCTCAGGCATTCAGTGATTGTGATTGTTGCAAAATATTACATCTTTACACAGGCATATAGAGCACATCAGGAGGCTGTTAAAATGCAGTGGAAAGATTGAGTTATAAAAAATATGAAATATTTAACTATATAGAGAGACTATGCTTTATTATGAACATGGATTATCTCATGCTAAATTATTCACCCAAAGGGAGTTTATGCATTTGAAGTACCTTTATGTTGCTGAACAAATCAGAGATTCTATTTTGCATCCAACAAAATTTCAAGTCCATTTAAAATATGGAGCAGTGGCATGTGAGTTCAGAGGGGATGAAGTGTGTCTCAAACAAATCTGGAGCTTGAAATGAAATCAAAAATGATAGTGAGTCTTTTGGGGGAAAAAGGACCACTTAAGTCTTTCTTCACTGTGGATGCTGGCAAATGATCCACTGCTAAGAATATTTTACAGCTTTATCTTCTCATTAACTGCAGTCCTCCCCTGCAAGGTTATGCTTACAAATCCCAGGAATTAACTACAGTGACTTTGATTACAATATTAGATGTCATACTTAGAGTGTCAGGAGTCTGACTGTTGTCATTTGGTCTCAGCAAAGTATATAATATAGGTAGGGCACAGCTGAATTCATTGACTGTATCAGGTGGAGAGTCAGATGGTTATACTAGAATTAAGCTTTAGTGAACAATTTCCATACTACAAGTATATGCAAAAAGGACTAGAAATATTTTTTTACAGTAAACCAAACGGCAGTCAATGTAACCACGCCCCTGAGCATCACACTCTATAGACTGACCGTACACATCAAATTCCCTGAAGAACATATCACCTGCATGTTACCCAACACATCAAAGCAACCAGTAATCAAGTAGCTGCATAAATTATTTATTTTATTTACTGTTTGTTAACTGAGTTAGTCCCACTAGGCCAGTGGCCACCTTTCAGCAAAAACCTGAGGTGGTACTCTTACTGACTTGGAAAAGTTAGTCAAGGAGTGGGGAACTTCCCCAATTGTTTTTGATCTGAGCAACTAGGTAGGGCTAATGGGCTGCTACTAGGTTCAGCCACTTACTTCTAACATGCCGGAGAATAACAGGCACACAGATGAGAGTACTGCAGGGCCTATAGAGCCTGTTACAGAGATGGAAGAGGCACAAGGGACCAATTCTGATGGTGAAGGACTTGAAACATAAGGCATTATAGATTTAATCCAGGGGGAAAAGCTAAAGGATGGAGATGACACTGATTAGAATACAATGGTTGAATGACTGCTACATGAAAAAAGAATTTCTGAAAATGCTGGTAAAAGCTGGAAAATAAAGAAATAAATGTTGGGATTGTTGGTATAGGCATAAGTGTAACCGGTGTAGATGCTGGTTTTAAGGACGTACACCAGAGAGTGTGTGAAGTGTGAAATGAAAATACATAATATAAGCACTGATGGGAGAACTCCAATAACTTATGCAGAAATTGTAAATTAGGTAGACAGAAGAAGAATCATGGAATGAGAAAGAAACGCAAGAATGCAAAGGAACATTGAAGACTGGATGTGCACAGAAAACAACCAGTGGTAAAAATCAAAACAAAAAACAATGAAACCATTAACACATATGACCTTATAGATAATATTTTTTTACACTTAATTTTGGTTTAACAGACATAACAGCATTATTTAATTCTTTAAGATAATAAAGATTTTAGTGAAGTGACATTTGAAATGTATTTAACAGAATGTATTATGTATGAAACAAGTATGCTTTTATCATGTAAAGACTTTCAGTTTCAGAATTTAAGCCATGTAATTAAAAAGAAAACTAATGTAAGTTCAGAACATTGAAAATAGAATTACATGAGTGAATAACTTTTTTTGAAAATCTGTTTGTTGTAAAGTACATGATGTTAAGAAAATATTTGATGGATGAAATGCTTGGATAGGAGGGTGGGAAGTACGGGTAACTGAATGTGAACAAAAAAAAACAGGATGTACCAAATATAATAATGCTGAGTAGAAAAGGGGTACTGATAGATACTGGGGACAACAATACCAGTTTGTTTGTTTGTTTGATTTTTTTTTTGGGGGGGGCAGACACTACCAGACATTGTAAACTGATACGTAGAAAATAGAGTGATAATCGACATTTCTGATTTGACTCCCATTTGTTATAACACAGAAGCAAAAATGAAGAAAAAAATAGTAGAGATTAGGGGAAGTTAATTGAAAATGTTACTGAAGATATCTGTGAAGAAGAAAGTATTGAGGGGGAAATAAATGAATAAGGATAGGGATGGTATGCATCCATGAGAGGTCAGAAATACAAGTCAAAATAAGTATGCAGAATTAGAAAGTGATGAGATACAGGAAGGAGAGTTGGAGACAGAGGAAGAACAAGAACACAATGGAAAATCAATTAGAAAATGTTACAGGAAGAAAAACAAATAAAACCCAGAAGTAAGAAACAGACAGAGAAAGAAAAATGCTAATACAGAAGCATTGACATTAAATGTAAATAGTATACAAAATAATATCAGGAGTTTTTTTTAGTGTCTGAATATTGCAACAAATTAAGTATAAATGCGATATGTTTGTTGGACACAAAGGATGTGAAGAAAAAGAAAAGAGTAAGTGTTGATGTAATATTGGAAGATTAGAAGATTATATTGTCAGTGTGAAAAACAAGATTTGTCCGGGGACAGTGATTCTGATAAGAACAGAGGAAATGAAAATATCTGATGCTGCAAACGTAGTACTGAACAGGGTTATTGAAACAATACTGATTTCATGAACTTTAATCTTACTTTGACTTAGGAATGGGGTCAATTCCTGTCATGGTATTAGAAACCCAAAAGCTCTGGAGAAATTAAAAGGTGGTAATATGTAATATAAGAAGGGAAAGATGTATTAGACTAATAGTGATACATGAATACGTAATTGTGTCTGAAAGGAAGAAGATGATTGAAGAAATAAATATATAATAGCATATATGTCAATCACTATGGTGGGAAACTAATTACCATTTAAGGAAGGAAGAATAACACAACATATTAATTTGCTGAAAGAGTTAATAAAATATAGAGGGTTGAAAATGGGGAAAATAGAGACTGGACATATAAAACATGAATTTTTAAATCTGAAATATTGTATGCATTTGAAAGATATGAAATATGTGATGGAGTGAAAATGGCAGAATTTTCAGATCATAGAACAGTATGGGCTAAAATGGAAGATATTAGAGAGATAATTAAAGAAGGAAAAGGAATTAAATGATTAATTGATGAGGTTAGCAAAGAGGATTAAATGAAAGAAGAAAGTAAAAAATTATAGAAAGTACATATAATGATGAGAGTTGGTGATGAGAATACGTGATTAACACTGGATATATTGGCAGTATATAAGGAAAAGTATAAAAAGTTCATATGGAAGTTGAGAAAAGAAGAAACTAAAAGGTAAGACTGAATGTGAAGAAACTATGAGAAGGTATGAAAAAGAAATAGAACAAATTTATCACTAAAGAAGTAAAATAGAAAAAAATGTGTTGCAAAAACAGGTTTTGCAGTCAGAGGACATAATGGTAACATAAACTATAATTCCATGAAAGTAGCTGTCAAGAGTATTTCCAGTAGGATTGATACAGTGCCGATGTCTGCTGTGGGGTGGAAAGTAGAACAGTCTATTAACAAAAAAAAAAAAAAAAGAAAAGAAAGAAAATGCATGTTAAAATTTCTACAAAAAAATTATCATAGACAGGTATGTCATATGGGACAGTATTATTAAAACATCAGGGTTCAATCCTTGTCAGATATGCTTGATAATACATTTAAGAAAAGAGCATTTTTGTAATGTCACTCTAGGAAAATGTGATTTAATGTATAAAATAGCAGCAATGGTAGATAATATAAAGATGAGTAGGTATGAAATATAGATGTACAAATGTCAAGAGGAAGAGGGAGAGTTAGAAGATGAAGTCTCTGCTTAGGAACTGATAAATGATATTGACTCAAATATAGTGAGTAAAAAACTGAAATAAGTTAAAGAACTGGATAAAGGTGGTGCCCACAGACAATTTAAAATAACAGAAATTTCTATAGAAAACTGGATTAAAGAAAGGAAAAGGAAAAAGTTATTAAAATAATAAAGTAACAGAATATGGTAAATACTATTTTTTTCAAATGAAGAAAGGAGTATTACTAATTTATATTAGTACAAAATTTCTGAAACATGATGTGTCTATTTACAGATTAAAATAATTTAAAACAATAGGAGCAATCAAAGCATTTATGGAAGAATCTAATATGCATTGTAGGAAAGCTATGTGCTGTGTTTAAATTTATCATAGTGTATATTTGTCTTACCTTTCTCTATACATATTTTGCATGTTTGGGGAAAAGAAGGAAAAGATAAATATTCCAGCATAATAATGTTGCACAAGTCTAGTCATAGTAAAGTGTATGATTTCATTTTGGTATACCCAGGAACGTTGTTGGTTGATCATTTTATCAAAGTGTGAGAGTGCTATGTTTTCAGATAGTATATGTATTTACTTAAATCAATAGATTTATCATAGGAAATAAGAGAAATAGTGCTTATATGGAAAGTGTATGATTTAATATTTTATAAAAAAAGTGTATTAAGCCCATTCAGTTATGTTAGAGAAAATACATTATTTTGATGGGTTTTTATTATGTCTAGTGGGTAAGAGAAGAAATTGCTAGATTTTTCGTCTTGCAATTTGAGGATCTAGATTGAATCCTGAAAAAGATGGATAGCCTGTAATGCAAAAGAGATGGCCCATGATTAATAAATCTTATAGCCTTTTTATATTTACTATATTTATTTGGGCTTTTGGAAAATGAATACAGAGAAGAAACAAGCACTGTAGCTTGAATGCTTAGCATAAATGCAGAGGTGTTTATGAGATGGTACAGTTTAGGTGAAGGAGTTGAATATATAGGAAGACTGGGACAATGGAAAAATCTTATAAAAGAGGTAATGAGAAATAAAAATAGTATGGCCATATAATGGATAAATATTATAGGGCTGATCCAATGGAGAGTTCAAGCAATGAAATTAAGGAAGCCACTATGAGAAGAAAACAGGAAAGAGCAAATAAACCAATCTAGGGATTTGTTAATGGAGTGTGATGATTAATAGACTTCTTGTTAAAATAGCTATGAAGTACTAACAGTTATTTGGAAGAACGTGAATGCAACAGTGAAGGAATGGCAAAACATGTTTTTTTTTCTGTGTACATGTATAAAAGGGTAAGAGATTTATTAGGTTGCTAGCAAGACAGTCTTGAAAACACTGACTTACAAATTAGTGTGTATGTATGCATGTATGTATGTATGTATGTATGTATATGGTGGAATTAAGAAAAGTAAATGGGAAATTGTGGATAAGTGTTTTCTTATATCTGGCATATTTGGTTAGTAAGGTTTAATGAGGAATTGAGTAACAAAAGATGGGATGAATTTGTAATCATTAGAAAAGTCGAAAGCTTTTCATGGGTAAAAGGCTGAGGGGATGAAATTTGAAAGAATGAGAAGTATTAATTGTGTGCAATTATATGATTTTATTTCATTGTTGCTGTATGATGATTTTATTTAAAAAATGGAATGGGGGCCATTATTTCACATTGTAAATATGCAAACTTTTGTTTCTGTGGTTGAATAAACATCACTACGGTTTCTGATAAGTGTTGTGAAATCTTTTACATCTACCTGAGTAACCACCATCTGAGGCAAATGTGACCTTGTTATAATATTTCGTCTAAAATATATCACACCAGACCAAGGTACCATTATTAAACTGATTACTTGAAAATGTACAAAAAAAGGTAAATAAGCAGTTTTGCAGAGGACAACCCCCCATTCCTCTACATGCCCTAAAACTTGTCAACTATGACAACTCCAGTAATACATACAAATGAAAAAAGGGTAAATAACTGATCCTATGAATAGTTACTGCTCTATTTATCAATTCCTGTTGGATTTCCAAGGCAATAAAATAATAGTTTAGTGATTGATTGCTGCAGCCACTTGCAATGAGTGGCAAGTGCAGCATTTAAAATCTGGGAAATAGCTGATAAAGATTCAGTGATAAGGCCCATGATATAGTACCTTAATACCAAAATATTACATATACTAGAAGCTGAATCATTCATTTTACAGTGAGAGTACCTGAAGAATAATGTACTAAATGTAATAAACAGAAGTGGTTGACAAATTTGAAAGGACTCAGCTGTATGAGTTACAACTATTGTTTTATCTAGTAGCACTGAAATGATTTGCAATATCTAGATAAGACTATGGGAGTTTGAATATATTATTTGTGACTTTTTAAGAGCTCTATAGCCATTCATTCAAAGAAAGCTTTATGACTATATTTATGTGAATTTATAATACTGAGACTATGTTACTACCACCTGAAAATCTCAATATTCTGCTATAAACTTAGGATGTATGTTACATAACCATATATAATTCAGAAGTAATTGCAAACTTGTGCATTGTGCAGCACCCTTAAGAAAGGTCCTAACATATTGCATAGTGTATGTAATGCCAAACTAATCTCTTTACTGTTGATCAGTTTCAAGAGGGTTATCCATAAAAATGACAGCTATTTCATGTTTTTTTTTTTTTCTCTCTATTTATAAATCGCCACATATCCAAACTAAAAAGCAACAGTGATTTAGATTTCTTAAGATAAGAAGTTCAGTTTTCAGTAGTCAACATCTAGGAATCATACCCATGTTTTTTAGTGGAATTTCATAATCAATTCAAATCCATTCTGATTTTTCTAATGTTATTATCATTTATAGTCGTTCCTGTTAATTGTCAGTTGAGGATGTGTATCTGGAGTGGTGCTATGACCCCTAAAATACCCTGATTATCCCAGTATGCCTGTATGGTATCATCATCCAGCTTAACTTCTCCTCTGTCTAGGGTTGCCTGACCCACCCCCCCAACATTAAATAGCACAGTGCAGTTTAACTGAGAGAAAAAGGGCTAGGGTGCCACCACAGCTCATTGCAGAGTTATAGCTTATTTATACATCTTACGTGCTGTGTCCCTACTTCCTATACATTCACACTGTGGTTCAAATCATGTGCATATGCAATGGGTCATGCACAAGGAATGTTCCTGTCTTCATATGTGATATCTTCACAGCCCTCCCCCTGTGTTTTTTTAACTTCAAATTTTTTTGGTTTCTATTATCATGATAGGAATGGACCACATTCCTGAGTTAGCGTACGATTAAAGTTCATGAAATTAGTACAGCTTCATTCCTTAATGTTTGCCAAGAGTGACTATCTTGCTATGTACCCAGAATTATCTCTTTCTGCAGTTCATATGGAGTTACATGTATTAGTAACATATTTAAGAGCACATGAAGATCCTTTTTTATTAGCCTTGTTGCTCCTTGCTACTGTTGGACCTATCTGAGTTGCTCTTGTTGATGTTTGCATATTCTGGGATTTTATGATTTTAGATTTCTCAGTACACAGAATGCTATAATACCTGTGTATAATTATTTCAAAATGACTATCACGTTTGCCTTTTTTCCTTTAACAACTACATCTTGTTTTCTTGCTTCAACTTTCTTGATTGTTGGTATTGGATAGTCCCATGTAATCATAACTTCATCATTTTTAGTAATTCTTTGTGGTTCACCTTAATAATGCTTCTCAGCTACCTATATGTTGTAGTGTTTGCACAATTGCCAGAGGAACAGTCTTATAGCACAGTTTTCCTTCTCCGTATACAGGTGGTGCCATGAGGCCCAGGGCAGTGTTAGATGATATATGAGGCCGATGTAATCAGTATTGGGCATAGGCTGTCAATCAAACAAGGAGGCTAGAGTTTGGTCCCTTTTTCTCACTCCTAATAAGAAAAGAAAAGCACTTGTCCCAAACGAGCAGTAGAAAACATTTTTATATGTCTGAAAGTTAATGTTTAAGTTTGTAGAACTCATGAGGTAAAAGTCATTTTCAAACTCATGACAATTACTAATTAGGTTTGTGTACACACACACACACACACACACACACACACACACACACACACACACACACACACACACACACAAGAAAATACAAAAATAAACAGAATAGCTTGTTTGCCATTTTATTAGTTCACCAGATAACAAGGCAGAAGCTGTGATCTACAGATCTAATTTCTTAACTGGCTTTTTCATATTAATAGTAGCAATTAGAAATACTTACCAGTTTATGCCCAAATCCTGGCTTAAATAACACAGGTATTCTAGCCATATGATATCTGGTTTCGATGAAAATGTTTATATTGTGGTGGTGATGGTGGTGGGCCTCCAGCCTGATCCGCCAGCTTATCTCTATATTTTGAGGATTGCATATTTGTTTCTTTCGAGTAGACTCATAGTGAGCTTGTCCAGCATGTAGAATTGGAAACCTCCATGGTCTGGAAAATCAAGGCAGTGCTTGGCTACTTTGTTTTTGAAGATCTGGAGTCTGGAGTCTGATATCAGACAGGTGGTGTGCCATCATGATTTTGAACTTGTCACCGTTTTCCTACATAAAAATAACTGCAGCCATTACACATCACAAAAGCAGTTTTGCATTTACCAGAACAATTAGTGTTGATTTTTCTCCTGAGTACTATGCAAATGAAGTAGTCCCTGTTGCTCATGTAGTTGCAGTAATTGCAAAAAGGGGGGGGGGGGGTCACAGGGGTAAGTTCCTGTGTTGTCTTCCTCCAGTCAGAATTTTCATTCTAGCCAGTCCCTAATGTTCCTGGCTCTCTTGAAAAATAAAACAAGGATGGGGTCCTGGGAGTTTTTCCAGCTCTTTAGTGTGTGTAATTACCAACCAGTTGTTGGTCATGATTTTTATGATTGTTTTGTAATCAACGGTAAAAGTGAGATTCATGCTTCTTTTTCTTTTGTCCTCCTCTAGGTTCTGATGTTTGTTTCTGTTAAGCGCTAGGAGTCTCCCAGGGTGGTCCCTTAAAATGGGGTCCTCTGCGTCTTTTAAAGTTCTGATAGGGTGTAGGATGGAATTCAGTAATCTATTCCTGTACCTCTTAGCCAGAAAGTCTTAGTTTAGACTGATTATATTTGTGATGAAAGCTCTAAGCTCTTTGGATACACATGGAATTTTTATCCCCTGAGATTTTATAACATTTCTCTTAGTAATCTGGGGATGCATACTTTTACTGCGCAGCAACATATTGACCCTGGTCGGGTTTCTGAACAGGTTATTGGAGAGGCATTTGTTTTCAGTATCCTTAGATATTGTTACATCTAAAAAGATGAACGCGGACTTGCCATGAGGGATCCTGAATCTCTGGAAGTTAGTGGAATTACTAATATGGTTGCAAAAATAATTAAGTGTGGCTTCATCACTCTCCCATTTGATACAAAGGTCATCAATGAAATGGAGATAGTATTTTACCAAAGCAAATTAGAGGCTTTGGTCCACTGCCTTCTTGTCACATTTTCCAAGAACAACATTAGTCAGGCTAAGGAACACTCACAAGGTGATTTACTCATGGTCCTTAGTGGCTGTGAGTGTTACACCAGAGGGACCAAAAGACAACAATGAATGTCCCAAGGAACCAAGTAAGGCCACAGCAGCATCACTTAACAGCAGCTGATTTGGAGATATAGCTGAACAACCCAAGATTCCCAAGAAATATACTTTGCATGAGAAGGAAGAAATGAAATATATCGATACCTGCTCCATGTTGAGAAGAAAACAGCACCAGCAAGGTGGATAGTGAAGTCTGGATGAGTTGGTAAGCAGTGCGTGCAGAATTAGAGCTGGAATATTTATTGCCCCTACACTGGTCCCTTGTCAGGTTTCTTACTCATCTCATCTCTTCTCTTTGAGAGTGAAAAAAGAAAAAAGAATAAAGAAAAGGTTTGTTCCACTACTTTGGTGTTCAGTGCCAAGATGCACTCCTCATCTTTCCACGTCTGTGCCCTCAGCTCTTCAGGAAAGGAAATTTTTGCTATTAAGATTTGGCAAGCTGATTGATACACAACTTGCTACAAAAAACAAAGAGCAGGGAGTAATGCAAGAACTGCACTTTCTGATCACTCCAACCACCTTTCACAAGGAGTGACCGCCCCCTTTGCCCCACCCTTGCTAATATTGTGCGTATGTGTGTGTGGAAGTGTGGAAGACACTCGCTCTGCATCTGTTTGTGTGTGTGTGTTATATATATATATATATATATATATATATATATATATATATATATATATATATGTGTCTGTAGTTTTACACATACACACACACACACACAGACACACACATATATATATTTGTGTGTGTGTTTCTGTGTGTAACTAATTGCGTTTTGTGTGTGTGTGTGTGTGTGTGTGTGTGTGTGTGTGTGTGTGTGTGTGCGTGCGTGCGTGTTGTGAATTATTAAATACAAATGTGACAAAATGCAAAACAACTTGGCTGATAGCCCATATTCTATACACAACAGTGCCCTTCACTGTATTCATTAAAGAGAAATAATGGACTTTTCAGAGGTGTGGAGGCCCTCTGCTGTGGCATCAGACCTTGCAATATTCCTGGTTTGTCTGTTATTTCTCTGTGATGTCCATTATGTCAGCATTATTGATTGCTTATGTATGCACATATCAACATCTGTTTAAAACTTAAGCAGTATTAATAAAAATTACAGCTGTAACACATATGATTAGTCTGCTGTTGTCCCAAATAAATATCTGAAGGAGAATGTATTGTATAAGGACTTTATTTAAACATTCTAATCAGAATATAGCAACTTACAGACTATTAATTTACCCAGGGAAAAAGCTATAAACTTTTTGTATTCTCTTACTAGACAAAATTGAGACAATCATACATGCTCTAAAACAATCAAGTAGGCTCTAATTAAAATTCTGAATAACTTTATAACTAACTATTCTAGCTTATACACAGCAAATAAATTAATTGCATATTTCAAATTATTACTTCTGGGTTGATGAGAGTCTTTTAAAGCAGTCACTCCTGTTCAATTCCAAATCCTCTGCGACACTCATAAATGACTAAGACAATCTCCTGTCTAAAAATATTCCATGGTTTTCAGACCCGATGTGCTGCCTGCTGAGATCTACAAACTTCATCCTTGTAGTCCAAATGCATACCTTCTACACATTGCTTTACACTTTCCTTCTGATTCTTCTGTAGATTGCCAGCAATTAATACTTTCTAGAACTATTGTCATGTTTAAACCTGGAAGCAAGCCCCCCCATTTTAAATTCCAGCAATTACAACATAGGCTTTGCAGAATCCCAACTGTTCAATGTTCCAAAGGGATGCATTAACTTTCAGACTCAACTTTGTAATAAACACACAATTTCCCTTGTTTTTACAAATTTTGCCATTTCACTTTGCTTGTCGATTCTATTATATCTTTTCTTTTACACGTTCACCTCTATTGTAAACTAACTGAACATGATGATTATTAAAAAAGCATTGCTGTGAGGGGCAAAGACTGATTTCAAAGCAAAAGATGATGTTCCATGATGTCTATAAAGTGAGCATTACATTTATTTACCTTTATACAAAACAGTTTTTCTAGCTGTTAGTTATACTCCTACTTAAATTTGAGGAATGCGTAGCATGACCTGTTATCTTTGGAAATTAGCAGCTGTCTTGCATTGCACTAGTTTTCAGTATTTTTCACAAATTTGTTAATCTGTCTAAAAGAATTAAATGCAACTTGCACACCAGAATGCAGTTACTGTGCTACACTAAGGTAAAATCCAGAGTTATAAGAAAAACAGAAAGGGACAACAATGGATGCTTTGAAGTAAAGCTGACATATATCCAGTCTATCCATTTACGACTGTCAATACTTCCCAGCTTATGTGCTTTTTCATCTCATAAGCCTGTTTAACCCATCAAGCAACCATTTCATCTTGTATAAATTTCTGTGTGTTACAGTTACCAGGGGAAAGATGCTTGCACTGTATTTCTACTCTATTACATCTACTCGTATATGAAATGCAAACGTTGCAGAAAACAGAAATTCATATTGGTACTTCTATTATTCTTTTTGCACAAATAATTTAAGGTTATAATAATGGCTAAAACTGCATAAACAGTGTATTATGTTATTAAAATTAATATAGCCACAACTTATAACTGCATGCCAGTAAATATTACTGTTCATTTTAAAAGGTAAAATAGTATCTTTAAAAGTAGTACAAAATAAACTCTTGCAATATGCAAAAGCTTTCATTTTCACCTGAGTTTACACATATGCATAAGTTTACCCACTACCTTGCTGTACTTTAGGAATAGCTTACTTACATGCATTTATTTATTTTATTTTATTTTATTTTATCTGTTTGTTAACCTGGTATGCCTAGCTGTCAAACTGACTATTTTCATGGGCAACCTGGGTGCATCAACTGAATCTGAGGAAGAGAAGATTTTATGGCCATGGAACGTATTATCATGAACCTCATTAACAGGGACATTGGCAACCTCCAAACACTTGACCCCACACAGTTTGGCTTTGTCAAGGGGAGGTCATGTCTGTTAAATCTGGTCGAATTCTTTGAAACAGTCACCAAAGCTATGGATGAGGGGAAGATGGTGCACACCGCCTACTTTGACCTGGCCAAAGCCTTCGAGAGTATTCCCCACTCGGGCATAGTAGATAAACTCTCTCAACTAGGCATCAATCCATATGTCACCAGATGGGTAGCAAACTGGCTCACTGATAGAACCCACCTAATCAAAATGGGGGAAGCCACCTCAAACAGTAGACCTGTAATGAACAGCATACCCCAGAGATTGGTCTTGGGGCCTCTGTTATTTGGGATATACTTCTCTGAGGTGCAGGCCAAAACCAGTGGGCTAGGACTGGCAAAGTTTGAAGATGACTGCAAGCTGGGTGCAGTCATCAGTTCCCCAGTTGATGTGGATGTCCTCCAAGAGGGTCTCTCCCAAACAAATGACTGTAGCCAGAAACATGGCCTCAAGCTGAATGCCAAAAAATGCATCATCATCCCCTTTGGGGAGAGTGATGCCCCCACATATTATCACATTAATAACAATGTCGTAAGTACACAATCAGTAGTGAGGGATTTGGACACCCAGGTTTATAGCTACCTGATGTTTGACCACCACGTTGCAACAGTTGTACAGAAAGCTTTTTATATGGCCCACCTCATAAGGAAAGGTATCTCAGCCAGGGACAAAGAGGTCATAACATCCCTGTATACTTCCCTTATAAGGCCAATTATTGAGTACAATGCCCCCTTTGGCATGTACCTCACAAAGCACATGCAGCAGCTGGACAGACCACAGAGGTTCCTCACAAGGAGAATCCAGCGCCTCAGACATGTACCCTACACAGAAAGGCTAAAAGCCCTATCCCTCAACTCAGTTTCATACAGACTCCTCAGAGGTGACCTCTGTCTGGCATACAAAGCCATCTTAGACCCTGCCTTGATGGGAATGCTGCATATCCACAAGTCAAGCTCCACTCGAGCAACCCGTATGCGCAACCTCAACCTGGTCTGTGATATCAGTAGGACTTGCTGGTGGGACAGATTTGTGTCCCTGAGACTCCCGCATCTGTGGAATAGACTCCCTCTCCACGTCAAGCAGAGTACCTCATTATCCCTTTTTAAGCGCAACCTGGATAACTGGATGGGAAACAGAAAATACACCCCTGGGATTCCACCTGTGTCCCTGTTGGACAGGGGCTTTGGGTGCTGACTTGTCTAAACATGGGCTAAACTCTTGGCTAGGCAAGGCCAATAGCCTAGTAACATCCTATGATGTGTGTGTGTGTGTGTGTGTGTGTGTGTGTGTGTGTGTGTGTGTGTGTGTGTGTGTGTGTGTGTGAGTGTGCGTGTGTGTTTATATATTTAATTTATTTTGTGTTTTTATTTATTTTTTTTTTTTACAGATCGGCGATTTTTTTCCCTGGGGAATACATCGTTGATCTGTGTGTTCAACATTTTGGGTTTTCGGGGATTTTTAGTTCATGTATATAATATAGACCATATGGTGATGGAATGTGGAAGTACAGGAGAGTATACAGAGAAAGAGGTTGGCAAAGAAGAAGTGGGATTGTCAGAGAGATGAAGAAAGTAGAGAGGAGTATAAGGAGATGGGGTGCATGGCAAAGAGAGAGGTGGCGAAGGCTAAGGATAAGACATATGAAGAGTTGTAAGAAAGGTTGGACACTAAGGAGGGAGTAAAGGACCTGTACCGATTGGCTAGACAGAGGGACCAAGCTAGGAAAGATGTGCAGCAGGTAAAGGTGATAAAGGATAATGAGGGAAACATACAAGTGAGGAGAGTATGTTGAGTAGATGGAAAGAGTACTTTGAGGGGTTGATGAATGAAGAGAATGAGAGGGAGAGAAGATTAGATGATGTGTGGAGAGTGAATCATGAAGTGCAATGGATTATCAAGGAGGAAGTAATGATAGCTATGAAGAGGATGAAGAATGGAAAGAGTGTTGGTCCAGATGACATACCTGTTGAAGCTTGGAGGTGTTTGGGTGAAATGGCAGTGGAGTTTTTAACCAGATTTTTTAATGAAATTTTGGAAAGTGAGAGAATGCCTGAGGAATGGAGAAAAAGTGTTTTGGTACCGATTTTTAAGAATAAGGGTGATGTGCAGAGCTGTAGTAACTACAGAGGGATTAAATTGATCAGTCACAGCATGAGGTTATGGGAAAGAGTAGTGGAAGCTAGGATGTGATGATTAGTGATCAGCAGTATTATTTCATGCTGGGAAAGAGCACTACAGATGCGATGTTTGCTCTGAGATTGTTGATGGAGAAGTACAGAGAAGGTCAGAAGGAGTTGCATTGTGTTTTTTGCAATGTTTGCTCTGAGATTGTTGATGGAGAAGTACAGAGAAGGTCAGAAGGAGTTGCATTGTGTTTTTGTAGACTTAGAGAAAGCATATGACATGGTGCCTAGAGAGGAGTTGTGGTATTGTATGAGGAAGTCGGGAGTGTCAGAGAAGTATGTAAGAGTGGTACAGGATATGTACGAGGGAAGTGAGACAGGGGTGAGGTCTACGATGGGAGTGATGGATGCGTTTAAGGTGGGGGTGGGATTACATCAAGGATCAGCTCTGAGCCCTTTCTTATTTGCAATGGTGATGGACAGGTTGACAGGCAAGATCAGACAGGAGTCCCTGTGGACTATGATGTTTGCAGATGACATTGTGATCTGTAGTGAGAGTAGAGAACAGGTGGAGGAGACCCTGGAGAGATGGAGATATGCTCTAGAGAGAAGAGGAATGAAGGTCAGCAGGACTAAGACAGAATATATTCGTGTGAATGAGAGGGAGGATAGAGGAATGGTGAGGATACAAGGAGTAGAGGTGGTGAAGGTGGATGAGTTTAAATACTTGGGATCAATAGTTTAGAGTAATGGTGAGTGTGGAAGAGAGGTGAAGAAGAGACTACAGGCAGGATGGAGTGGGTGGAGGAGAGTGTCAGGAGTGATTTGTGACAGACGAGTACCAGTAAGAGTGAAAGGGAAGGTCTACAAGAGGGTAGTGAGACCAGCTAAGTTATATGGGTTGGAGACAGTGGCATTGACAAAAAGGCAGGAGTTAGAGCTGGACGTGGCAGAGTTAAAGATGTTAAGATTTGCACTGGGTGTGACGAGGGTCGATAGGATTAGGAATAAGTATATTAGAGGATCAGCCCAGGTTGGAAGGTTTGGAGACAAAGCCAGAGAGGCAAGATTATGTTGGTTTGGACATGTTCTGAGGAGGAATCCTGAGTATATTGGGAAAAAGATGCTAAGGATGAAGTTACCACGTAACATGAAAAAGAGGAAGGCCTAAGATAAGGTTTATGGATGTGGTGAGAGAGGACATACAGGTGGTTGGTGTGAAAGAGCAAGATGCAGAGAACAGGAAGAAATGGAAACAGATGATCCGCTGTGGCGACCCCTATCGGGAACAGCCGAAAGAAGATGATGATGATGATGATATTTATATATGTGTATGTATGTGTGTATATATATATATATATATATGTATATATATATATATATATATATATATATATATATATATATATATATATATATTTATAGATACACACACACAAATACTCATATGGGAATAATGGCAATCATCGCTGAGTCGATGAAACATCAGCTTTACTAATTTGACAGGTTAACATTTAGAATCAAACATCAACATGCTTTTGAGCAAGCTCTGAGGTTAATCCTAGGCCCATGTTTTAAAACTGTGTTTTACAGGGTGGAAGCCCCCGCACCCCCTCCTCCTGCTACTTATTTAGTCCAACACCAAGATCACATAATCCCCAAGAAAAGTCATATTCCCCAAACCTGTGGATCATGTGATATTAGACAACTGTTAACCATCTGCTTTGTCAAACAAAGTGCGTGAACAAAACATAGGTTGAGTTAAACTTCAATTGACTACCTGCATATAACCCATAAACTTACCTCTATTTATATCTATATCTACCTATCTGTGCATATATCTATAGCTATATATCACTCTCCGTATATCTATATCTGTATCTATATATAAATAATCTATATATATGTATAGGTTCATAGGTTCATAGTTAGGTACTAGGCTATAGGCCCTAGGGCCTATATAAGCCTAGCCAAAAAGGTACCCTGGCTTTTGCCACCGAAGAAAATTATCTTCCTGTGCTCCTGTCGAGCAGAGCCACAGAGGTGATCCCTGGGGTGAATTTACTATTTCCCATCCAGTCATTAAGATTTATTCTTGAAGAATGCTAATTAGGAGCTTTGTTTGCTATAGCTAGGTAGTTTGTTCCAGAGTATGGAAAGTCTCTGGGACAGGAATCTGTCCCTCCAGCATGTTCTGTTTATTGTGGTGACAAGGTTTAGTTCCCTAGAGTGTGTAGCTCAGAGGGATTGGGATTTCTTTAAGTGGAGCATGTCAAACAGCTCTGGGTTTGACATAGCTTTGTATGTTAAGCAGAGATCACCTCTGAGTAGGTGATATGCGACAGAGTAAAGCTGGAGCTTTTTGAGATGGTCTACATAGGGCATCTGTTTGAGGCTGGTAATCCTCTTTGTGAGGTATTTCTGCAGCCTTCCTAGTTGCTGTAGATGTCTTGTAAGGTACATACTAAAGGGGCATTGTACTCTCTAATGGGTCTAATAAGTGACGAGTAGAGGGGAAAAAGTACCTCTTTTTTCTGGATGAGAAACCTTTTATGACAAGGTGTGCCACATAGAAGGATTTCCTAACTACTGTGGTGATGTGATTATCAAAGGAGAGACTACTGTCCACCTGTGTCCCAAGGTCTCTTATCACACTTTCGGTGTTAAGTAAACTACCACCTGTGTGGTAGCTCATGGGTTCAGAGTTTTTAGCAAAGGGGATGACAGTGCACTTTTTGACATTGATCTTGAGGCCATGTCTTTGACACCAGGCATCTGTCTCAGTGAGGCCCTTTTGTAGGATGTCCACATCATTAGGAGTTGCGATTATGGCTCCTAGTTTGCAGTCATCTGCGAACGTCATTAGCCAAAGACCTTCTGTGTTAGCCTGTACTTCAGAAAAGTAGATACCAAACAGGAGTGGACCCAGGACTGAACCATGTGGTACCCCACTTGTCACTAGTCTGAAGTCGGATTTGGAGTCTGCTACTTTCACAGTGTGGGTTCTGTCAGTGAGCCAGCTGGCAACCCATCTTGTGACATAGGGATTTATACCTAGTTTAGTGAGTTTATCTATAATTCCAGAGTGGGGGATGGTGTCAAAAGCCTTGGCGAGATCTAGATAGGCTGTGTGAACCACCTTATTCTCATCTACGGCTTTGGAGACTGCTTCAAAGAAGTTTATCAGGTTTAGGAGACATGATCTGCCTTTTACAAACCCAAACTGGGTGGGGTCCAGAGTTTGGAGATTACCAATGTCTTTGTTTATAAGTTCCATGATGATACGTTACATGGCCTTGCAGATCAGGCTCGTTAGGTTAATGGGGCAGTAGTTCCTGGGGTCTGTGGTGGCTCCCCCTTTGTGGAGTGGAATAACCATCACTGTGTGCCATTCAGTGAGCATAAAGCCTGAGGTAAGGCTATGATTGAACATGGTGGGATGCCAGTTCGTTCTGCAGTTCATGTAGAACTGGGATGTTGTCAGGTCCCATGGATGATGTGTTCTTGGCTTTGGAGAGTGTGATTTTTACCTGTGCAGCCGTGATTACAGGAACATTGCATTCTTCTGGTATGGAGATGGGCCCTTTAGAGGGTCAGAGGAGGGAAAAGTTAGCACTGAACCTATCTGCCAGGATGTTGGCAATATCAGTTGGTTCTGTATATTTAGTGCCATTGTGCTGTAACTCAAAGCAGATCTGAGTGTTGGCATTGAGATTCTTGACATAGTTATAGAATGCTTTGTGGTTGTCTTTAGAATCAGTGGTGGTTTTGTTTTTGTAACTAGCTTTGGAGGATTTTATGAGGGATCTCAGCTTCTTACTGAGGCTGACCAGTGAGTTCCTCCAATCATGGGATTTTCCTCTTTTTTTGCAACAGTTTCTTTCTTCTGTTGTACAGTTTGTTTATGGCAGGGGACCACCAGATTGGCTTCCTTTTTTTGGAGGATAGCATCTTGGTTCTGTTGGGGATAGCATGATCCATGCACTCGTGTAAGTGCTTACAAAGTGCATTTGTGTAAGATGAAGCAGATGTACCTCTATTGTCCATCTGCATGGGTGTTGTGAAGTTTGCCACTTCTGTCCTAAGAAGTTTGAAGTTGGCTTTGGATAAATTTTTTACGGTGGTTTCCATAATGGGGGTGGGGGCAAGATGTGGCTGTCTAGGGCGATTAGCTTGTGGTTGGATCTGACCAACGAGGAATTGATATCTGGAGTGGAACACTGGTCGGCCATGTTGGTAATGACCAGGTCTAGGTTATTGCTGCCCCTGGTGGGGGTGTGGATAAGTTGATCCAAGGCATTGGAATTTATGAATTCCACAAAACATTGAGCAAAAGAGTTGGTACATGCGTACTTTTCCCAGTTAATGGTGGGTTAGTTGAAATCACCCATTATTAGGGTGTTGGGTTATACCCTAATATTTTCCAATGTATCAAGAAATGAGGAGTGGAAATCAAGCGGCATGGTGGGGGATCTGTAGCAAGTTACAATTTGGATTTCGATCTTGCCCAGAGTTAGTTGCACTTGGATAATCTCGGATGCATTATGTTCAGCAGCTAGCCTGGAGGTGTGGCTATCCTTAATGAATATGGACATGCTTCCACTTTTAGTGTTTCGGTCCAGGTTAGGTGGCCAAAAGGTGTGGTATGAATTATAGCCTGGTAATGCAGGGATGCTCTCTGGAGCCTTGAACCAGGTCTCTGTCACTGCACAGATGTCGATGTTCTCCATTTTAAGGAGTGCCTTGAGTGAATGCATTTTGAGGCTCAGACTTCTAGTACTGAGTAGCATTACCCTCAGATTTTGCTTGCTTGTACATGTTACGGTGGTGAATTTGTCATTTGAACCTTGCCTAAAAAAGGCACTATAGTGGTGGCAAGAGCCTTATCCAGTATCCGGAATCCCAATGGCAACAGTTGCAGGCCATCTCTGGCAAAGCATCGTGGTCTATCGAACATGTCATCCCAGGCAGACAGATACTGGATCCCCTTAGAATGACACCAGAAGCTTAGCCAATTGTCGAATCGATTATTTTGTCCTTGTACTGTGGTATCATTCTGGGTGATGGCAGGATGCTACTCAGGGCTAGGGTCATATCTGCTGGGCTACAAGATCGGAGAGCTCCTCCATGTCTCTTTTCATGTAGTCCAAGGAGGTACATCTCAGGTCATTCACACCAACATGGACAATGACAGAGTCATATTTGTACTTGTTGTTGAGTGACCTGAGTGCGTGCATTATGTGGCGGATCCTGGAATGCGACAGGCAGCTGACAGTAACTTTCTCCTTGTTTAGCCTGGTGAGTAGAACATCAGTGTGCCTGACTATAGAGTCACCTATGACTAGAGTGTTGGGTACGTTGTTATGCCTTACGGGCTGTGGTTAAGTGGCACAGTGACTTTGTGGGCTTTGTGTCATTTGGGTTGCATTGGGGGGTGGTGGAGGTTGCTTTCATTTCTGGTTTGGAGTTCTCTGTTGCTTGAGCAGATTTTTATTGAGATCCTCTGTGAATGTAGGTGTGTGTTTTGTTTTGCTATGTGTGTGTTTTGGTGGTGTAGGTTTTGAGGGACTATGTGATGAGTGTTGTGTGGTGCAAGTGTTTACCTTCTCCTCTTGACTGTCTAGTCAAGTCTTGGGTGAAGAGAGCTTTTCTTCCAGTTTGGCTATATAAGTGCACCTCTCACTGGTTGTAGTATTGGGTGGTAGGAGGAGAGGGTTATCTGTGTACATGAGGCGATTGCTGCATTGCCCTAAGATGCCCAGATTCATCAGGTAGACAGGAAAAAACACAGGGAGCTGACCCTTAGACATGCCTGGATAGGTGCTTATTTATTAAATACTAAAATCTGTTTTCCTCTAGACAAGTGAGGAAAGTTGAGTGCTGTAGTAATTTGTAGATTATTTAGTGCTTACAACAAGTTCTGAACAAGTGCTGAGCTCAAAGAAACAGATTTGAGTGCTAAAACTAAAAAACTGGCTAGTTCTAAGGGAAAATTTGAAGAGCAGACTTTATGGCACCGGGAATAGTTTAACCCTAGCTTAGCTGCAATGCATAAAGTGTATTTTTTTAATATAACAGTAGCAAATGAGCAAACTGATTTAAACAAATTAACCAATAAAAAGCCCTAAAAACTGAGCCCTGTTTCAGCAGTCTTCAATCAGACAAGTTCTAACTGCACACTCCTGCCACTAGGGTGCAGGGGAACCTTCTCCAACAAAAGATGGTCTGGATTAGTGCTCAAGTTACACAAACAAAGCTAGATTCAGCAGGTCTGAATTTAGTCTATGCTACAGCAAACAAGGTGTACCAATTTCAGAAAGAAACAGTTCAAATATGCAGGTACAATAAGCCTTTAACCAGAAACTTCCAGCTCAGAAGGGTAGAATCTACCTTCTCCTCTCTCAAGAGTGCAGACCACACCTTCTAAATGTAAAATAACTGGCCCGAAGCCCAAGTGCTTAAACCAAAACTAATACACTTTTAGAGTAACAGACACTAAGGCTTCAATCAGCAACTCCCAACTTAGAAGGACGTAAGCTGCCTGTCCTGCCACAACAGTGCAGATCACAAACCTTCTTAATGTAAAACAAATGGTCTGAAGCTCAAGGGCTTCAACGAAAGGCTTAGAATAACAGTTTCAATTTAATCAGGCTACTCATAAGCAGGAATATATGCAGCAGATTAAATGCAATAAAGTAGGAAGAAACACAAATATAGTAAAAGCAGATGAATAAAGTGCAATTTTTTATATAACAATAGAAAATGAGCAAACTGATTTAAACAAATTACCCAATTAACCAGTAAAAAAAACTCAAAACTAAGCCCTGTTCCTGCAGTCTTCAATCAGACAAGTTCTAACTGCACACTCTTCCCACTAGGGTGCAGGGGAACATTCTCCAAAAAAGATGGCCTGGATTAGTGCTCAAGTTTTTTAAAAAACAAAGCTAGATTTAGCATGCTTGAATCTAATCTATGCTACAGCAAACAAGGCGCACCAATTTCAGAAAGAAACAGTTCAAATAGGCAGGCACAATAATCCATTAACCTGAAATTCCCAGCTCAGAAGGGCAGGATCTAGCCTCTCCTCCCACAAGAGTGCAGACCACAAACCTTCTTAATGTAAAATAACTGGCCTGAAGCCCAAATGCTTAAACCAGAACTAATACACTTTTAGAATAACAGACACTGAGCCTTCAATCAGCTATTCCCAACATAGAAGGATGTAAGCTACCTGTCCTGCCACAACAGTGCAGACCACAAACCTTCTTAATGTAAAACAACTGGTCTGAAGCCCAAGTGCTTAAACTAAAAGGCTTAGAATAACAGTTACGATTTAATCAGGCTACTACCAAGCAGTAATGTATGCAGTAGAATAAATACAATTGAGTACTTTTAAGAAGAGGCAAAAGCAAAATAAAGTGAAATATATATTTTTTAAGTAAAGTGCAAGAAGAGAGGAAAGAGGAGCAGAAGAAAAATTTAAGGTTAAGAACCTAAGTCGGTTGGCCTTCTCAAATGTTCTCTCTGTATTAAGTAGAGTGAACTCCAGACTGGGAAGGGCATCCCAGATCAAATTTACAGTAGGGGTGGGCAACTGTAAAGCCACCAACTATAACAACACTACAAGAATAGGGTAGGAGGAAGGGGGAAAAAAAACAGTTTCAGGACAGATGAGAAACATAAAACAATGCCAGAAAATATATAAAATAATTCAGTCAGGCAAAAAATAATTCAGTCAGGCAAAATTAAGACAATGCAGAACTCTGAAAGGTTAAAATGCCAAGAAATATACTTATCAATTAGCGATATATTTCCAGATTGTTTGAGAATCACACTTCAGCCAGAACACCAGGAGTTTCCAACAGTGTATGCAAGAATCTATATATATATATATATATATATATATATATATATATATATATATATCCATCCTTAACCCCTTTTCCCATTTTTCACATGGAGGTCAGGGTGTCACTTCAGCAGTGGCAATCATCTTGAGTCAAGGTTTACACTGCCGGGTGGCTAGCCTTGCTGTGGTAGTTCATTCGTACCACTCACTTGCACACACACTCTCACCTACGGCCAATGTGGAGTGTCCAATCCAACTACTGCATGTCTTTGGAATGTGGGAGAAAAAAACTATGTATATATATATATATATATATATATATATATATATATATATATATATATATACATATATATGTATATATATATCCATCTATCTATCAATCCTTAACCCCTTTTCCCATTTTTCATATGGAGGTCAGGGTGTCACTTCAGCAGTGGCAATCATCTTGAGTCAAGGTTTACACTGCCGGGTGGCTAGCCTTGCTGTGGTAGTTCATTCGTACCACTCACTTGCACACACACTCTCACCTACTGCCAATGTGGAGTGTCCAATCCAACTACTGCATGTCTTTGGAATGTGGGAGAAAAACACTATGTATATATATATATATATATATATATATATATATATATATGGTTTACTATCATAATCTTGAAGCAAACTCAGTTGAATGATTATATCATCAATCCACATCCATGAAACTTGACAGTCTATAACTCCGGAAATGTTGAATTACAAACTGAATGCGGTTTTGGGACCAGCGTTAACATGGGTCGAGATAGGGGCAAGATTTGTACTTCGACAATATCAGAGTTCGATATTGTCACCATTCAACCTTTGGACTTCGTTCAAAGTAGATTCAACCAAATCCACTTCAAGATTATGATACTAAACATATGTGTGTATATATATATATATATATATATATATATATGTATATATATATATATATATATATATATATATATATATATATATATATATATATATATATATATATATATATATATATATATATATATATATATCTATATGTATATATATATATATATATATATATATATATATATACACACACACACACATATATATATATATATATATATATATATATATATATATATATAGATAGATAGATAGCTATAGATAGATATAAAATGATATAAATATTTGAAATGTGAATAGAGCAAGAATAAAATCCTTAAATAATAAGGCTCCTCCTACTCTAAAGCCTGGCACTTGCTCACTAAAGCAATTATATAAGTCAGCACTAAAAATTTAAAAGCACTACACCCTCACAAATTCCCCTTGAGTACCTTGTTCCCCATTTGCCCTTTTTTCAATTATAAAGGAATTCCCAATACTATTCTAGCATGTCCAAAGGTCAGTTGTCAATCTCCTCTCCGGTCCAGCTGGTGAATCTGGGAATCTTGAGGCAATGTTACAACTGCCTCATGTACACAGACAACCCTCTCCTCCTCCCAACAAATTCCAACACATGTGAGAGATGCAACCATTTAGCCAAACTGGAGGCTAAGCTCTCTCAACTCAGTACTGGCATAACCAGTCAGGAGGAGGAGGAAACCACACTCACTACAATTCCAGTCTCACATAGACCTACCACGACAGCAAACCAAACACATAAACACACAAAAACATACTCAGAGGCTCTAAATAAAAATCTGCCTAAGCAACAGAGACCTCCAAAGCAGACACCCAAGCAACTGCTACCCCAAAACAAAACACGTGCAACACATAGCTCACAAAGCCAGTGTGCCGAACAGTCACAGCCCTTAAGGCTAAACAACACACCTGATACACTTGTAATAAGTGACTCTATCGTCAGGCACACTGACGTCCCACTCACCAGGCTGAACAAGGAGAAGGTCACGGTGAGCTACCTGTCAGGCGCTAGGATCCACCACATAACACAAGCACTCAGGTCACTCCAAGGCAAGTACAAATATGACTCAGTCATTGTCCATGCTGGTGTGAATGACCTGAGACGTACCTCCCTGGACTGCATGAAAAGAGACATAGAGGAGCTCTCTGAGCATGTAGCCCAGGCCGGTATGACCCTGACCTTGAGTAGCATCTTACCCTTACCAAGAATGATGCCACAATATGAAGACAAGATGATCAATTTCAAAAATTGGCTTAAGTATTGGTGTCATTCAAAGGGGATCCAATGCCTGTCAGCCTGGGATGACATGCTCGACAAGCCGCGATGCTTCGCTAGGGACAGCTTGCACCTGTCACCTCTGGGCTTTCAGATATTGGCAAAGGCTCTTGCCACCCCCATAGTGCCTTTTTTAGGCAAGGCTCAAAAGACAAACCCACCTCCATGGGTATCACAAGGGATAAGAAACTAAGAGTAATGCTACTCAATGCCAGAAGTCTAAACCTCAAGATGCATGCACTCGAAACTCTCCTCAGCATGGAGAACATCGATATCTGTGCAGTAACAGAAACCTGGTTCAAGGCTCCTGAGAGCACCCCAGCACTACCAGGTTATACCTCATACCATGTTTTTCGGCCCCAAAACTTGGACCGAACCACAAAAGGAGGGGGAGTATCAATATTCGTCAAAGATACCCACACCTCCAGGTTGGTGGCACAGCACGAAGCATCAGAGACTATCCATGTGCAACTAACAGTGGGTAAAACTGCCTTCCAGTTTATAGCCTGCTACAGACCACCCTCCCAAACCCAGGAACCCCACTCGGCCTTCCTGAGAACACTGGAAAATATGAAGGTCTCTCCAAACACCATTATATTGGGCGACTTCAACTACCCAAACATAGACTGGGAGCATTACTCTAGCTCCAACACCCTAGCCCAAAGGTTCCTAGAATTTATAAACTCAAATGCTATGGAACAGCTTGTTACCACTCCCACAAGAGGGCAAAACATACTGGACCTGATCATCACCAACATGGGGACTCTATGCTCCAGACCAGAAGTGTATCCCTCACTGGTAAGATCAGACCATAAACTAATCTCACTAGGTATTCACATCCCGACCCCAGCCCCTGCCCAGAAAACTACAGTGAAAAACTTCTTTAAAGCAAATTTCACACTCCTCAAAACCGAGGTGGAATCCTTCAAAGCCCCCGGGCCTGTGGAAAATATGGCCCAGACCGCAGAATCCTTTATAAACGCATTCTATGAACACCTTCAGGAATACATGGATCATGCAATCCCAACCAAGACCCAATCCTCCAAAGGCAGGCGTCCTGTCTGGTGGACCCCAGCCATAAACAAACTATACAATAGAAGGAGGAAGCTACTACATGATAGAGCAAAATCCCAAAAAGGGAAGGCATCTCTGATCAGTATTAGCAAAAAACTACGGGCACTCATAAAATCGTCTAAAGCTAGCTTCGAGAGAAAAATTGCACAGGACACTAAGGATAATCACAAGGCTTTCTTTAGTTATGTTAGGAACCTGGGTGGGAATTCCCAGATATGCTCAGAATTAGTCCAAAATGACAAAAATACCGAACCCACAGACATTGCCAACATCCTAGCCGACAGGTTCAGCGCAAACTTCTCCCCTTCCCCACCAAAGGGCAAATATCTATCCCAGCAGAGTGCTGCCCCCCTGACATCTCAGATGCTCAGGTAAGAGCCACCCTCTCCAAAGCAAAAAACACAGCATCAATGGGACCAGACGGTGTCCTGGGCTGCGTCCTACATGAACTCCAAGAAGAACTAAACCCAAACATAAAACTATTGTTCAATCTCAGCCTTATTACAGGATATGTACCCAAAGAGTGGTGTACAGCAACAGTGGTCCCTCTCCACAAAGGTGGTGCCTCAACGGATCCTGGAAACTATCGCCCCATAAGCCTGACTAGCTTGGTCTGCAAAGCTATGGAAAGGATCATCATGGACCTCATAAATAAAGATATTGGGGACCTACATACACTGGATCCTACCCAGTTCGGCTTTGTTAAGGGCAGATCCTGCCTCTTAAACCTGGTCAATTTCTTTGAAACAGTCACCAAGGCTATTGACGAGGGGAAGGTGGTCCACACAGCCTACCTGGACCTCGCAAAAGCCTTCGATACAATACCCCACTTGGGCATTATAGATAAGCTCACCAGCTTAAATATAAACCCCTATGTCACTAGATGGGTTGCAAACTGGCTCAAGGACAGAACCCACATGGTTAGAATTGCCGGAGCCATGTCAGACTCCAAACCAGTTACAAGTGGCATCCCACAAGGCTCAGTCCTGGGACCTCTCTTGTTCGGTATATATTTCTTGGAGGTACAGGCCAACACGGAAGGACTGTGGCTGACCAAGTTCGCAGATGACTGCAAACTGGGCACCATAATCGACTCTCCAGCCGACACAAGCATCCTACAAAAGGGCCTCATAGAAACAGACAACTGGTGCCAGAGCCATGGCCTTAAGCTAAACGCCAAAAAGTGTATAGTCATCCCCTTCGGCAAAAACAAAGTGCCCACAAATTACCACATAGATGGTAATCCATTAAGTATGGAAGAAGTAATTAGGGACCTGGGGACCCAAGTTGATAGCAATCTCTCATTCGACAACCACGTGGCTAAAGTGGTTAGAAAATCATTTTATATAGCCCACCTAATCATGAAGGATTTCACATCTAGATCAGGGGAGGTCATCGTGCCTCTTTCCTCATCCCTCATCAGGCCCATAATTAAGTACAATGCCCCTTTTGGGATGTACCTTACCAGACACCTGCAGCAACTGGAAAGACCCCAAAAGTGCCTCACCAAGAGGATCAAAGGGCTCAAACAGATGCCATATGCTGCCCGGTTAAAGAAACTCCAGCTCTACTCAGTGGCATACCGCCTGCTCAGAGGCGATCTGTGCCTGACGTATAAAGCCATGTCCAACCCGGAATTAATGGACATGCTGCACCTCAAAACATCCAAATCCCATCGAGCTACACGCTCGAGATTGAACCTCAGCACTGAAATAAATAGGACATGCTGGAGGGACAGATTCATAACCCAGAGGCTCCCTTCACTCTGGAATAAAATCCCAGTCCAGGTTAGGCAGAGTCCCTCATTGACTCTCTTCAAGAGGAATCTTGATGAGTGGATGGGAGATTGTAGATTTACTCCGGGTATCACTTCTGTGTCACTGTTAGACAGATGCACAGTATACTAACCTCGAAAAAGGGCATAGCAAAATTCATTTTAAAATGGGTGGTGAAAGCCAAACATGAACCTATGAACCTATGTGTCTTCAAATGGTTCACAATATATTCATTCAAATACATAAGTGTACGTTTGTAAAGGATGAGTATATAGGTTCATAGGTAGGTACTAGACTATCTGTCCGAGGGCATTTATAAGCCTAGCCAGAGTGTGTCGGCTTTCTATGTCCCATTGATTAATTAACTGATCCTCTGTCAAGCAGAGCCAATGAAGTGATCCCTGGGGTGTAGTTTCTGTTACCCATCCACTTGTCGAGGTTTCTCTTGAAGAGTTAGTGAGGGGCTCTGTCTAATGTAGTTTGAAATTTTGTTCCAATGCATGTGGAGTCTCTGTGACAGGAATCTATCCCTCCAGCATGTTCTATTTATTGTTGTGGTGTGGTTTAGCTCACTAGATCTCGTGGCTCGCAGTGACTTGGATTTCTTTAGGTGGAGCATGTCCATCAATTCTGAGTTGGACATGGCTTTGTAAGTCAAGCAGAGATTACCTCTGAGTAAGCAATATGCCACAAAATACAGCCGGAGTTTTTTCAGTCGGGCTGCATAGGATATATGTTTGAGGCCAGTAATCCTCTTGGTGAGGTACTTTTGTGGTCTCGCCAGCTGTTGGAAGTGTCTTGTGAGGTACATCCCAAAAGGGGCATTGTACTCTATGATGGGTCTGATGAGTGAAGAGTAGAGGGGAACTATAACCTCTTTATTTCTAGATGTGAACCCTTTAGTAATTAGATGGGCCACATAGAAGGATTTCCTAACTACTTTGGCAATATGATTGTCAGATGAGAGATTACTATCTATCTGGGTCCCCAAATCTCTTATTACCTCTTCTGTATTAAGGGGGCTGCCACCTATGTGTTAATTTGTGGGTGTTTTGTTTTTCCCAAATGGGGTGACTATGCAATTTTTGGCATTTAGCTTGAGGCCATGACTTTGACACCAGGTGTCCGTCTCAGTAAGGCTCTTTTGGAGGATGTCCATGTCAGCCAGAGAGTCAATTATGGCTCCTAGTTTGCAGTCATCAGCAAACTTGTTAGCCATAGTCCTCCTATGTTTGCCTTTACTTCTGAGAAGTATATGCCAAACAGTAGGGGTCCCAGGGCTGAGCCTTGTGGGACACCACTTGTTACTGGTTTAGAGTTGAACCTGGAGCCCACTATTCTTACCGTGTGAGTTCTGTCTGTAAGCCAGTTGGCAAACCATCTCGTGACGTAGGGGTTTATGTTCAGGCTGCTGAGTTTTTCTGTAATACCCGACTGGGGAATGATGTTGAAAGCCTTGGTGAGGTCAAGGTAGGCTGTGTGAACAAACCTTTCTCTTGTCTATGGCTTTGATGACTGTCTCGAAGAAGTCAACCAGGTTTAGTAGGCATGATCTGCCCTTAAAGCTGAACTGGGTCTGGTCAAGGGTTTGGATGTTCCCAATGTCTTTGTTAATGAGTTCCATGATGATGCGCTCCATAGCCTTACAGACTAGGCTAGTCAGGCTTATAGGGCATTAGTTACCAGGGTCAGTTGTGGCCCCTCCTTTGTGGAGTGGAATAACTGTTGCTGTGCGCCATTCTATGGGCATGTAGCCTGTGGAGAGGCGAGGTTGAACAGCGTGTTTAGGTGGGGGGTTAGTTCGTTCTGTAGTTCGTGCAAGATGCAGCCTGGGACACCATCTGGCCCCATTGATGCTGTGTTTTTGGCTTTAGAAAGGGCTATTTTCACCTGTGCGTCTGTGATTTCCGGGACACTACATTTTCTGGTATTGTTGTGGACCTTTTGGGGGTGGAGGGGTGAAGTTTGCACTGAGTCTATCTGCCAGGATGTTGGCAATATCAGTAGGTTCAGTATATTTTGTACTATTTTGCACTTGTTCAGTGCATATCTGTGAGTTGCCACTTAGATGCTTAACATAGCTAAAGAAGGATTTGTGGTTATCTTTTGACTCCTTGGCTATTTTTCTTTCGAAGTTAGCCTTGGATGGTTTTATGAGGGACCTTAGTTTCTTACTGATACTGATCAGGGATGTCTTTCCTTCTTGGGATTTGCTTTTTTTTCTGAACTAGTTTCCTCCTTCTATTGTATAGCCTGTTTATGGCAGGGGTCCACCAGACAGGTTTCCTTCTCTTAGAGGAGTGAGTCTTGGTTTTGCTAGCGATGGCATGATCCATGCATCTTTGTAGGTGCCCATAGAGTGAATTTGTAAAGGTTTCTGCATCTTGGGCAGCGTTGTCCTTTAGCGTGGGGGCTGTGAATCTTACTGCTTCTGTCTTTAGTAAGGTGAAGTTTGCTTTAGAAGTTTTTTACTGTGGTTTCCTTAGTTGGGGTGGTGGTGGGGTGTGGACATCCAGAGTGATTAGTTTATGGTCTGATCTAACCAGTGACAGGTTGACTTCCAGTGTGGAACACTGGTCGCCCATGTTTGTGATGACCAGGTCCAATATGTTTTCACCCCTGGTAGAGGAGTTTACCAGCTGATCCAGGGTGTTTAAGTTGATGAATTCCAGGAATCGCTGGGCTTGGGAGTTTGTACTCGAGTAGTTTTCCCACTTACTGGTAGGGTAATTGAAATTGCCCAATATCAAGGTGTTCAGTAGAACCTTTGTGTTTTCCAGTGTCTCCATAAAGGTGGAGTGGTGGTCCTGGGTCATGGAGGGTGATCTGTAGCAGGCCACAATTTGCATTGCAAATTTGCCTGATGTTAGTTGCGCATGAATGATCTCAGAGGTATCATGCTGCGCCACTAACCTGGAGGTGTAGGTATACTTGATGAATATGGATACACCCCATCCTTTTGTGTTTCATTCCATGTTCTGTGGCCGAAACATGTGGTACGAGTTGTAGCCCGGTCGTGCTGCGGTGCTCTCTGGAGTCTTGAACCAGGTTTCAGTTACTGCACAGATGTGGATGTTCTCCATACTTAGGAGTGCTTCGAGCATGTGCATTTTGAGATTTAAACTCCTGGCTTTGAGTAGCATAACCCTCAGTTTTCTGTTAATTGTGCTGTTTATGGAGGCTTTTCAGCCTTGGCTAAAAAAAGGCACCATGGGGGCAGCAATAGCCTTGGCCAGTATTGGAAAGCCTAGGGGTGACAGGTGCAAGCCATCTCTTGTGAAGCAATGCGGCTTGTCGAGCATATTGTCCCAGACTGACAGACACTGGATCCCCTTTGAATGACACCAGAAGCTTAGCCAATTATTGAAATTGATCATTTTTTCTTTATACTGAGGTATCATTGTTGGTGAGGGCAGGATGCTACTCGGGGTCAGGATCATACTAGCCTGAGCAACATGATGAGAGAGCTCTTCCATGTCTCTTTTCATGTAGTCCAGGGAGGTACATCTCAGGTCATTCACACCAACATGAGCAATGACAGAGTCATATTTGTACTTGTTCTGGAGTGACCTGAGTGTTTGTGTTATGTGGCGGATTTTGGCTCCAGACAGGCAGCTAACAGTAACCTTCTGCTTGTCCAGCCTAGTGAGTGGGATGTCAGTGTGCCTGACTATAGAGTCCCCTATTACTAGTGTGTTAGGTATGTTATTTCGCCTTAAGAGCTGTGATTGTGCAGCACACTGATTTTGTGTTTTATGAGTTGTCTGGTTTGTGACGGGAGGTGCAGGTTGTTTGGATGTCTGCTTTGGAGGTCTCTGATGCATTTGCAGGTTTTTATTTAGAGCTTCTGAGTATGATTTTGTGTATTTATGTGTATTTTTTGCCAGTGCTGATTTAGTAGGTCTATGTGTGGCTGGAGGTGTGGTGCAAGTGTTAACATTCTCCTCTTGACTGTCTGTTCCAGTCTTCGGTGGAGACAGCTTAGCCTCCAGTTTGGCTGTATAATTGCATCTCTCACATATTTTAGTATTTTGTGGTAGGAGGAGAGGGTTGTCAGTCTACATGAGGCAGTTGTAACATTGCCTCAGGATACCCAGATTCACCAGCTGGACTGGAGAGTACACCTGAAATTGCCCTTTCATCATGCCTGAGGGTGAGCTGTTTAGTCGCTTGGTTGGTGAGGGGTGAATAAAGAGCCTTGCCCCGCTGGGCAATCAAGTGTCAGGGTATATTAGTGCTTGCTATTAGGTCTGAGCAAGTGCTGGGCTGTAGGATTCTTTTTGAGTGCTTAGGTTGAGAGTT